>NW_011500100.1:20384-125812 GCF_000495115.2 Populus euphratica | reverse complement strand
GCCAAAAAGGGGATGATTCCTCCTCCTCTATTGCTGTAAATCTTGTACTCTCCCTATATAATGCAATGGCTTCTCCCATGGATGTGGGCGGTTTGCCGAACCACGTAAAATATCGTGTCTCAGTGTGTTTCTCCTTCTATGAGCAAATATCAGTACATCACCGGTCAGGAATCCCCAACAATTGGTATCAGAGCTTTCGGTTTAAAGTGGTGTTTGATTTTGCTAAAAAATGAAAGTTGTCAAAATTGTGTTTTGACCATACCACTGTGTAGAGGAGGAAGAGACGAAGCCACTGGTGAAAACCGCGTCGAAATCGGACGCCGGAAACCGCCGCACGCGCCGGCAGGGTGACTGTCCACGTCAGCAACCACATCAGCAGTTCTACACAGTCATCAGACACGTCACCTGACACATCAGCACTCTGACCAGTCAAACTGCCATGTTACCTACCATGTCATCGGCCACTTCAGCTCTGCCACGTCACCCGAAAATCCCCCTGGGACTGCCACGTCAGATTTAGTTGACCATATATGTCCTGCGTGGTTGACACATCATCACAGCCACGTCAGCTCCCTGGGTTTTGAACCAATGTAGCGCAATGACTATTCCTCCTGCCACGTGGCGTCATCTACAGCGTCCAGTGATACCAAAGTTTGATTGTTTAAATCGGAGCCATCTGAAGTCCGATTCGGGTGAACTCAATGTCGTTTCTAACATTTTTGGTCATTTCGGACACATCTGTAAGGTTAGATTTTGCAGATTCCAAGCCAATCCAAGCTGAGTTGGAGCCGAGCTGAGGGACGGGATTTTATATGGCGGAGTCTACGTGCAACCGGTTCTGAGATTGAATCTGGGCCGTTTATCAGGCCAGAATTGTTTTGATCAAATCTTAGCCGTCTGAAGTGCGATTTGGATGATTTCAAACTTGTTTCCAGCTAATTTGATCGTTCCGGATGCAATGGTATGGTCCGATCGTTGAGATTGAGATTAGAAATGGCAATGATGAATTATTAAAGAGAGATTGCCCGATCAGGAGGCATCTGATGGTCATCATGGTGGTCGATGGAGCTAAAGAAGAAGAAGTCACACATGTTTGCCTAATTACATGTGTTGAAGTGTTATGTGGGGAATTTTAATTGCCTTGAGGGAAGAAAAAATTGGGACACTCTAAACACCCGATCATGTGGACAATTTGAGGTAGAGAGTGAAATTTGATGAAGACCAATCTTGACGAATCTGAGCACTGGTAGTCTCGCTAGATATTGAGAAATCAGGTATAAAACCAGGATACCCCAGATCACTTATAAAAGAAAGCCGCGACAAAGCTAGCAAATGGTTGTATATACGAAAAGACAGTACGATGGATAGATATGGCTTAAGAAGTTCTGGCTAGGAGATTGAGTTTTAAGCGGGACCGTTGTGACCCCTCCAATCTTTCCTGAGAACTTGCTTAGTGGAAGGATTTTCCATACGGTACTATTTTCGTATATGTGACAGTTTATTATGAAACTGTTGAAGACTAGCAGGATGATGGCACAAAGGAACAGTTGGGTTCCGTATGATCAAGGATTTGATGGAGTGGTGATTTATCCAAGAAAGTTAGATTTGGTGACTGTAATTTCTCGAGGGGAGAATTGATGAAGACCCTGATAATGGAAGAGAAATACAGCAAAGGGATAAAGATTGACACCCTATTTTGACTTGGATAGATGTTGTGACAGGATGAGCAGCTGTCAAACATAAGCAAGGAATAGGAAGAAATCTGGAGAACCAAAATTGCACGAGAGCACACGAAGATTGTGTAGGAGTACCCGGAGGATCTAACGAGGTACTATAATGAGATAACAGGTGCAAGGAGAAGAAGAGTTCCCAAATGAAGCTCAGAGGAGAGACTATGAAAAAGTTGTACAACAAAAAGTCTCTTGTGCTCTTGATAAAGGCAACAAGTAAGGACCTTTCCAATGCATGCAAGGATGGAAAGATGAGCTGTTACAGATGCACCTAATTGAGGGGGTGCAAACGCCTATGATAAAAGGCGACCGCCTATGATGAAAGGCGAAGACACCAAAGAGAGTTGGAGTAGGTGGAGCTGTCAAGTGTAATGATGAAAGACGTAGAAGCTCCAAACATAGAAATCGAGGTGGAGGATTGCGAGGAGTATACCGCAACTTTCTCTTTCTATGTGATTAGTGGCAATGAACTCTCCCAAGTCCACATGGTGATAGAGAATCTTAGTCACTAGAGACATCCCCGATGAAGGAGGATGTGACTGCTTTATGACGAACAAAGACACCTCAGACAGAAGGTGTGTGGGCCATGAAAGGAACCCAAGTATAAACCGCCGCATGACGATGAGTGGAGACACCTTAGGAGAAGGTGTGAGGACCATGATATGAGTCCAATTTCAGACCGTCTTATGAAGACAGACAGAGACACCTCAGGAGAAGGTGTGAGGACCGTTATATAAGTCCAAGTTTAGACCGTCTCATGATGACAGGCGAAGACACCTTAGGAGAAGGTGTGAGGACCGTGATATGAGTCCAAGTTCAAATCGTCTCATAATGACAGAAGGAGACACCTCAAAAGAAGGTGTGAGGGCCATGATAGGAGCCCAATTTCAGAATGCCCTAGAGCTAATGTGATGGCTGGATATAAGTGGAAAAGTGTATAGCCAATGAAGTGGTTATGATGAGTATGGAGACAAATGCAAGATTGACTTTCATGGATATTGCCCCCAGGTTAAAGATCAATGAGCTAGAAGATATTTGCCTTGGACAATAAGTGGATGACTTGTGGAGCATTAAGACGCGGCTGCTATGAAGGAGCAGAGGGCATGCGCAGGTTCCGGGAACAAGTTGACTCTTGTCAAGGTGGTGAGCTCGGTAATGGCATTGTAATACTCAGAGTATGAAGACAGATATGGATCAACCTTTTATGGGTTGCCCCCATGGTTAAAGGTGGAAAGCTACTTGGACTCTTGAGACTAAGAGTGGGAGACTCATGGAGAAGTAAGACGTGGTTCCTAGGGTGGAACAGAGGGCAGACGCAACTCCTGGATGAGTAGACTCTTGGAAGAGTGGTGAGCTTATGATCATATTGAGATACTCAGATAATAACTGTCTCACTTGAAATATCTGTTTGAGGGGGTGTTATAAGCCTTGATGTGAGGCTTGATGAATCATTCCGGATCGAGCATGGTTGATACGCTCGAAGGGGAATGTTGTTCCAGAGACAAGCGTTAACATTATTCAGATGTAATATGGTAGACCATCTGATTATAGTGATCCTTTTGTGTGAGAAAAAGGTGTGCTTTGGTTACTCTGATGATTGAAAGGTTTGGCGAGTACCTATAAACTTGGCCAAAGATGCTCTTAGAATGGAAAGCTTAGAAGAGCTGCAAGATGCAAGCTTGTGTTGAAGAAGCAAGAAGATAGTTGCCCTACATGAATGGCAAAGGGGGTGATTGTTAGGTTGGTTGCCATTTCATGTGCAACAAATGGATGGCACCAACCATTAACTATTGGTAGCCACCATTGTTGAATGAGCTAGAGTTGGTGGCCACCATTGTTGAATGAGCTAGAGTTAGTAGCCACAAATGTTGACAACAAACCAAGAATAGCCTCCATGAATGCCTATAAATAGAGGCATATGTTAGAGAGCAAAATGAGAGAGAGGAAGTAGAGCCAAAGATGTGAGAAATGTAGGAGAGAGTGGGCTGCCATTGCAGTACTAAAAAGAGAGAAATAGAGTGAGGTTGAGAGTTGTCAAAAAGAGGATGATTCCTCCTCCTCTATTGTTGTAAATCTTGTACTCTCCCTACATAATGCAATGGCTTCTCCCGTGGATGTAGGCGGTTTGCCGAACCACGTAAAATACCGTGTCTCAATGTGCTTCTCCTTTTATGAGCAAATATCAGTACATCACCGGTCAGAAATCCCCAACAATTTCCCTGTTGGCAACCCAAACTACATTCCTGTTAGATATTTTGTTGTACCAGATGCCCAAATAACGGTTTTTGGAGCTGCCAGGGATAAAAAATCCCAGCTTAAAGCTTCCATCGGCTGAGACCATGGCCTCGCTATCTCTGATAGATTCAGTTGTATTCATGGTGTCAACTGCAGAGGAGATTGTCATAATTAACAACAAAGTGGAGCTAAAAACCAGTATGGGAATGCCATCTACAGGCACCATCTTTTTTTTCTTTCTATTTTTGCATAAAACTTTGTTATAGCATCAATCCTTAAGTAAACTATTCTCCTCTCTCATATAAATAATTTTGAGAGCGAGAAATCTCAAACATGTGTGGTAAATTAGAGACCTGTCAATTCCTCAACAACCAGGAATTTTCAGTACGGTTTCTGTTATAGTCTTCGAAACTGATCTCCATCCTTTCAATAATGAGAAGGAAAAAGCAAAGTTCAAATAATAAAAAATGAGGGATCTCTCAATCATGAGAGAGTTTTCAAAGCTTTTCAATTTAAAAATTGGTAAATTTCTTACTAATCTGCAATTAGTTGACCCTGGAGCAATGAAGGTTCACAGTCAAATTTCTTAAATAAATGTTAACTGACGATGTAAAAGTCATCAGAAAGACAAGTTTTGTATCTGAATGTAATCCAGTATTCTACACGAAACCTGACCCAGTGGTCAACATGGAAAATTGGTATAAATTGCCGTGTTCCGTTTAACCAAAATGCAAGAAGTCTAATCATATTCGCACGTTCATGGAGCCGGAAAATCCAAGAATTGGCTTCTGCGCAAATCCCGTTTCCAAGGAGGAATTCACATGCATGTCATCTCTATTTGAAATTCAGTTAACTTGTATCTGAGTCTTATTTCTTTGTTTTTGGTAACACATGCACCCCATGAAAAGTGATTAATTCTCGTTCTGTTTTTTTATAGCCTTGCCGTGGCTAATGGGCTAACTTGACTGATTTCCTTGACCAGGTATATGCTTACTTTTTTACATTTTTTTTTTTGCTTTTTTGCGTTTAACATTCACTACACTGTTTCACCAAATTAAGACTTTATCGAACAAATTTGGGGAGAGAAGAAGAAAGTATTTGATTTACCTATGGTGGATTCTGATAGATTTACATGCAGAGAAGAAGAAACCCTAGATTTTTTAGGTGTAGTTTTTTATCCTAAAACGATTTTCTCTCTTTATTTCCATACAACAAAGAAAGAAATGAAGAAAAGATAACTCTTACGGAGGAAATTGAACACTCCTTTTGGTTTGATAAAAACTATCCTCTGCAACAGGACAAAATTTTTGTACAGTACAAAAATACATCAAATAATTTCATTAAGAAATTATGCACAGTTCATTTTTGGTCAAACATACCAAACATTCCTTACAAGAATAGCATCCTAGAAGCTTCATTAGATTCCAGTGCTGAAGTTTGGTATTTGAAAATGTGGTAATAGTTATTTTTCTGTTTTTTTTTATAAAAATATTAAAATAATTTATTTTATAAATTATTTTTTATATTAACACATCAAAATTTAATCAATCTTTTTTTAAAACGTAATACCAAACATGGTCTTCAATTCTTATATAGCCACTTCACAGCTATCTTGTTCATCTTTGAATGTTCACTGTAAATAATCACTCAATACCAAAAGCAAATCATATATTTGTCCAGTGAAAATTCAGTCTGTCGGAACTCTGAACCTCCAAAACTTTCATAATTTTAATTGTTTTAGTTCTATGGTTCCAGGAGTTTTCATCATGAAATTGCTTGAATGTTTATTAAGTAGTACCTTATAAACTGGTCCGAACCCCCTTCTCCCAGATTTGTTGACTGAGAAATTATTCGTTGCAAGAGCCAAGGTTTCCAAATCAAACAAAGTTAAATGGTTTTGTTGACAGTCTATTTAATAAACCTCTTGTCAACTCCATTACTGTTTTGTTATTCCACAGCACCATTATTCTAAGGAGAGTAAAGTGTAGTCAACAGGTGTTCAATTACTGCAACTTCACAAAACTTGTTAAATTTTTCTGAGGTGGATTCAGTTTTATTGTCAAACCTTTTCACCAGTATGTTGCATCCACCTTGAGTTTTAACCCAAGCTTTAAACTTTTAAAAGATGTCAATGACTCAAATTTAATTTTTTTAAAAATAAATTCAGCACATTCTTGTATAATCATCAATATAAATAATATAAATCTTATTGTCATTCAGTGATGATGTGTTCATAGGTCCCCTAACATATGTATGTGAAGCCACCACTTAAGTCAATAATGGTGGGAGAAGGTGAAGTTATTCTTTTACACCTTAGTAAAAAATTAAAGGCACCAAATTGGTGCTACTGGCCCATAACCCAGCTCATAGCTCCTCCTGCAATTATGAACACATAACTTGTAATGGACTTTTTTTCTCAAGGTCACTGGTAAAATCTGAATCAACATAACATCTGATAGTAAATTCTGATCCTCTATAACATAATGCAGCATTTGAGATACCCTTGATGTATCTCAAGATCCTCTTAATAGTGTTCCAATGCTCTTTATTAGGATTTTTCATGTATCGACTAGCTGTTTTCACTGCTTGTGCAATGTCTGGTCTTGTACATATCATGGCAAACATTAAACTTCCCACTGCTGATGCATACGGTACTCGAGACATCTCTATCCTCTCTACTTCATGACTAGGAGACATACTTGAGGATAATTTGAAGTTAATAGGAAGTGGGGTGGAAATTGGCTTACAATCTTACATGTTGAAATGTCGCAAGATCTTCTTCAAATAATTCTTCTGAGAAAGCTAAATCTTCCTCTTACTTCTGTCTTTGTAAATTTGCATCCCTAGAATCTTGTTTGCTGGTCCTAAGTCCTTCATATCAAACTCCCAAGTCAATTGTGCCTTCAATTCTTGGACTCGATCTTTGTTGGGGCCTATCACCAACATGTTATCCACGTACAATAACAAAATGATGAAATCTTCTTCAAACCTCTTGTAATATGTACAATGATCTGAACTGAGTCTGTTGTACCCAAGACTAATTATGAAGGAATCAAATCTCTTGTACCAACACCTCGGCGCATGTTTGAGACCGTATAGAGATTTGTTTAACCTATAAACCAAGTTCTCGTTGCTTGTTTCAGCAAAGCCTTCTGATTGGTGTTGTTAATACACAAAAGTTATTCGTGTCTATGGATACTATTCACATCTGCGACACTATTCACCTATACGATGCTATTCATTCATACGGTATTGTTCACATACGTTACTATTGACATATATAGAAAGTCAATGTGGTGATTAAATACAGTCTAGGAAGTTCTGTCTAAGGAGATTGGGTTTTAAGCAGGACCGTTTGTGACCCCTCCAATCTTTCTTGGGAATTTACTTAGTAAAGTATTATTCACACAGTACTATTTCTATATACGTTACAGATCTGTGAAACGATGATAGCTAAATAGATCTCGGTGAATACAATGGCAACAATTTCTCACTGTGGAAAATGAGAATCAAGAGAATATTAAGGAAAGACAATTGCTTAGCAGCAATTAGGGATCGACCCGTAGAGATCATTGATAATGCAAAATGGAATGAGATGGATGATAATGATATTGCTAACATACATTTAGCATTAGCCGATGAAGTATTATCGAGTGTGGTGGAGAAGAAAACAGCTAAAGAGATATGAGAGACTCTAACAAAGCTATACGAGTCCAAGTCTTTGCATAATAAGATTTTCTTAAAACAAAGACTTTATACCCTTCGAATAGTAGAAACCACGTTAGTGACTGACCACATCAACACAATAAGAACTCTATTTTCATAACTCACTACATTGGGTCAACAAATAGAGGAAAATGAACGTGCAAAACTTCTACTTCAAAGTCTTCCTGATTCATATGATCAACTCATTATCAACTTGATAAATAATATCCTCTCAGACTATCTAGTCTTCGATGATGTTGCAGCTGCTATCTTAGAAGAAGAAAATAGGTGCAAAAACAAAGGAGATAGAAACAGTTCAAACCAAGCAGAGGTGTTATTGGTGTCAAGAGGAAGATTAACGGAGCGTGACTCCAACAAGAATCAAAGGCAAGAGAGGTCCAAATCAAGAAGTAAGAAAGCTATGAAATGCTACAACTGTGGTAAAAAAAAAACACTTCAAAAAGGATTGTTGGTTTAAAAAGGGTATAGAGAATACTTTAGAGTCATCAAAATCTCAAGGATGTGTTGCGAGCACCTTAAAAAATGGAGAGGATTTATATAGTGAAGCAGCGACAATCTCTACAAATAGCGAAAAGCTCACTAAGGTTTGACTAATGGATTCAGAAGCAACATGGCATAGGACTTCTAATCGAGATTGGTTCCATACATATAAACCTATCTTTGAAGGCAAAGTGTTCATGGGTGATAATCATGCTTTAGAGATTGTTGGCATTAACACCATCAAATTGAAGATGTATGATGGTTTAATTCGTACTTTTTCAGAAGTGCGACAAGTGAAAGACTTAAAAAAGAATCTTTTATCTATAGGATAATTTGATAGCCTTGATTGTAAGATCCGAACAGATAATGAAATCATAAAAATCATCAAAGGAGTGCTGATGGTTTTAAAGGCAAGAAAGATAGTTATAAATATATTTGCATTAATGGGAGAAACACATCATGAGGCAGAAACATCAATCGCATCAGCCAGTCCTGTAGAAGAGAAAACGATGATGTGGCATCAAAAATTAGGTAACATGTTAGAGAAAGGTTTAAAGGTTCTCTCTTATCATAAGTTACTCCCTAAGCTTACAAAGGTTACTTTACCTTTTTGTGAACATTGGGTTACAAGTAAACAGCACAGCTTAAATTTTGGCATATCAACAACTAAGAGCAAATCTTAGACCTGATTCACTTTGATGTATGGTAAGTACCGGTTGTATCCTTGGGAGGAGCAAGATACTTTGTATCATTTATAGATGACTTTTCCAGGATATGTTGGGTGTATCCAATTAGAAGGAAGATAGATGTGCTTACAGTATTGAAAATGTTCAAAGTACGGGTGAAACTTGAATCTAAAAAGAAGATCAAGTGTTTAAGGACTGACAATGAAGGAGAATATACCAATGATGAATTTGATAACTTTTGTAAACATGAAGGTGTCAAAAGGTAGTTCACAATGGCATACACTCCACAACAAAATGGAGTGGCAGAGCGGATGAACAGAACTCTATTAGAAAGAACAAGAGCAATGTTGAAGGCTGCAGGTCTAGGAAGGTCATTCTGGGCAAAAACAGTCAATACCACCTGTTATGTGATAAATCGATCTCCATCAACCGCAATTAAGCCAAAGACACCAATGGAGATGTGGACTGGAAAATCAGCTGGTTATTCTCGATTGCATATATTGTACGTGATGTACAATACACAAGAAGTTAGCAAGCTGGATTCAAAATCCAGAAAATATGTACTTTGGGATATGCTAATGGAGTGAAGGGGTATCGCTTATGAGATCTCACTGCTCACAAGGTAGTTATCAGTAGAGATGTCATATTTACAGAAGGTAAAATGCAAATAGAAGAATATAATAGCATTTTAAAGGAGACTACAACAGTCCATGTGAAAAATACTCATAATCATACTTCTTTTGAAGTTGTACTAGAGCATGAAGAGCAAGAACAAATAGAGTCTGAAACTCCTGAAGTTTGGTAGTCGACTCATGAAAGAAGATCACCTGCTTGACACTCAGAATATATTCCTGAAAGTAACATTACATACTGTCTTCTAATAGAGGATGGAGAGCCATCAACTTTCCATGAGGCTATCATAAGCACAAATGTATCTATGTGGATGATAACAATGAAAGAGGAGATTGAAACTCTGCACAAGAATAATACTTGAGATCTTGTTTCACTACCACAAGAAAGAAAGACCATTAGCAATAAATGAGTTTACAAGATAAAACGTGATGACAATGATCAAGTGGAGTGGTATCGTGCAAGATTGGTGGTGAAAGAATATGCTTAAAAAGACGGAATAGACTTCAATGAGATATTTTCTCTAGTGGTACGACTTACGACAAGCAGAGTAGTCTTGGCAATTAAAATATCGTGTTATATTTGATCTTCACATGGAGTAGTTAGATGTGAAAATTGCATTTCTTCATGGAGAACTTGAAGAAGAAATTTATATGCTCCAACTAGAGGGTTTTTGTTGAAATAGTCAAGGAGAACTTAGTTTGCAAGTTGAACAGTTCTCTATACAATCTCAAACGGGCAACGAGGTGTTGGTACAAGAGATTTGATTCCTTCATAATTAGCCTTGAGTACAATAGACTTAGTTCAGATCATTATACATATTACAAGAGTTTTGAAGAAGATTTCATTATTTTGTTATTGTACGTGAATAACATGTTGGTGATAGGCCTCAACAAAGATTGAGTCCAAGAATTGAAGGCTTAGTTAGCTTAGGAGTTTGATATGAAGGACTTGGGACCAGTAAACAAGATTCTAGGGATGCAAATTTACTGAGATAGAAATAAGAGGAAGATTTGGCTTTCTTAGAAGAATTATTTGAAGAAGATCTTACGACGTTTCAACATGTAAGATTGTAAGCCAATTTTCACCCCAATTCCTATTAACTTTAAATTATCCTCAAGTATATCTCCTAGAAATGAAGCAGAGAGGGTGGAGATGTCTCGAGTACCGTATGCATCAACAATGGGAAGTTTAATGTTTGTCATGATATGTACAAGACCAGATATTGCACAAGCAGTGAGAGCAACTAGTCAATACATGGCAAATCCTGGTAAAGAGCATTGGAACACTATTAAGAAGATCTTGATATACATTAAAGGTACCTTAGATGCTGCATTATGTTATAGAGGATTAAAATTTACTATCAGAGGTTATGTTGATTCAGATTTTGCTAATAACTTTGAGAAAAGAAAGTCCACTACAGGCTATGTGTTCATAATTGCAAGAGGAGCTATGAGCTAGGTCTCTAAACTACAGACTGTTGAAGCGTTGTCTATAACAGAAGCTGAGTACATGGCAGCTACACAAGCTTGTAAAGAAGCAATATGGATGAAGAAACTTATGAAGGAGCTCGGGCACAAACAAGAGAATATTCTTTTGTATTGTGATAGTCAAAGTGTCTTGCATATTGCAAGGAATCCAGCATTTCATTCAAGAACAAAACACATAGATATTCAGTATCACTTTGTTCGCGAAGTGGTGGAAGATGAAAGTGTGGATTTTCAGAAGATTCACACATAGAAAAACCCAGTAAATGCTTTGACCAAACTGGTTAACACTGATAAGTATATATGGTGCAGATCCTCTTATAGCCTAACAGAAACGTAAGCAACATAAAGATAGCAAGTATAAAAAGGATAAAAGAATCACAGATGATTAAATGAGAAGACTTGATTAAATCATCAAAGTCTTCAAGTGGGAAAATGTAAAGTCACCACTTAAGTCAATAATGGTGGGAAAAGGTGAAGCCATCCGTTTACACTTTAGTAAAAAATTATAGGAACCAAATTGGTGCTACTTACCCTACCCTTTGTCTTTTGCATAGATGTTTGCCTATAAATAGGCAATGCATCCAAGCATTATAGATACACCACAAGAGAGAAACTTGATAGCAAGTAGAGAGAAAAAGAGAGGGTGAGGAGAGAGTAATCCCACAAAATTATGAGGTATTTGTGAGATAGTAAGTGAGGTGTTTTCTCTTAGTAATAGAGAGATTTTGGTTGTATTCCCATATTACTTAGTAAAATCCTTTTATACTTGCCTGTAGACGAGCCCAATTGGGTGAACTACATAAATTTTTGTGTCTCATTTCTCATTTTATCTTGTCCCTTATCTTTTGTCTTATCGGATTTGCATGCTAGTATCTTAACAATATGTGCATTAATTTGCAACTTTTATGTGACTTTTCAGGCCTTGCTTTGTTGAAAAGGAAAGCTTAACAGTTTTTTATAATGACAAAACACATGTAGGAAGCTCCTCCTCTAATGCAAGCAAGTTTTTCACCAATTTGTTCTTCTTCATGAAAAGTTTAGCAAAATGATAGGAATGTCCTCACTCTCTTATGCCAAAGAATCGAATTGTTTTTTTCTTTATGTAATACGGTCTGCTTTTTAATTCTTCAAATATAAAGCAAAGCTTTTGTCTTTCATCTGGACATGCTTATGCCTCTTACATCTTTAATCATATGATTTTTGCCTTCAAATAGCACCTGATAACCTTTTTTAAGCAATTGAGTGACATTTAACATGTTTTAATTAATTTCAGGAACATATAAAATATCATAAATTAATTTCAAACCCGTGTGGCCTTCATTTTCCACTGTTCCTTTGTGTGTTGCTGCAATTCATGCTCTACTTCCAATCCTCACTATAGAAACAACAAGAAAAATAGAAATGAATGTATTGTTGGCAAAATATAAAGAGACCAAGAATTCTTATATCTCTTATCAGTGAAAAATTTGAATGAGAGTCGCCACCTAGTATTCTAGTTACTAGAAACCCTATTTGGTCTTAGAGATCGAGATACGAATACTGGTTGCGTAAAAGGAAGGTATTAGAACTCCAAACACTCCTTACCTAAGGTAGGCTGCATTGTTTTGTCTGTTAAAATTCAAAGTTATTTTATGATTTTTAATTGTTGGTTTGTCTAAAGTTCAAGACAAGTCCTTCTTAATAAGAAAGTTCTTATCTAAAAATACAGTTAAATCTAACCATTTTATTGTAAAAAAAATGGATTAATATTTGGAATACACAATACGTGTAATGTCATACCCCGGATACTAAACGACAAACAAAATAATTTTTTTATTGTTTTTGAAATTTTGGTCAATGTTCTCTTAACTTTAATAAATTGGTTATTAAAGTCAAAATGCATGCTAAAATATTGTTTTCGATGTATGAAAAATACAATATGATTTTTTAGCTTTGAGACACTTGGTCGTATGCACAAAAATATTTTTTTAACTTTTTATATATTTGAAAGTTTTGAAAAAAACCAGGTATTCTAATACCAGATTTTTTTTTATGACATAAAAATACTTCCCAACATTAGTCAAAATTACATTAAAAAAATGTGAAAAAATTCTAAAAACAAGCATTTTAATAATTTTTTTAAAAAAATAGGTCAGGTCAGGCTTAAATACATGGGATGGGTCGAACCTGATCCAACTAGATAGGCTGGGCCTCTCCATTGTTTACATGCAACATGAACAGTGGAGAGAAAGGAGAAGAAGCAGTAGACAAAGGTAGAGGAGGAGAGGAAAGAAGGTTGACTTGCAGTGGCTCACGGTGCTTCTGGTGATTGTGGTAATGGCAACGACGCTGCTAGTAGTGGTTGGGGCACGGTGGTCCGTGGTGGCTCTATTTTTTTCTTCTCTCTCTCTCTCTCCTTTATTTTTTTATTATTTTCGCTTTTTCTTCTCTCTTTTTCCCCCCTATTATGCTCTTCTCCTCTCTCGTTTGATTCTCTCTCTTGGGTTCAGTCTCCCTTCCTTTTGTTTTTCTTTAATCCCCTTACTTGTTTTTATAGGAAAAAACAAGGGAGAGAAACATGGTTGGGGCAGCCACTATACTATCGCCCCTTCACCGTCCATCCAACACATGGAAAGAGGGTTGTAATTAAGCTCTTGATTTGATCAAATTAACTTTCAAAAATTATAATTTGACCCCAAAATTTTAATTTCTTCTAATTAAAGCCTAAACTGACTACAAAATCAATTTTTCTTATAACCGAACTCTCCATAAATTCTATTAAACCTTCAATAAAATTTAATTAAGCCCATAAATATCTAATTTTCAACTTTTCTTACTCAAATTGAATTTTTTTATCAATAGGGCTATCATCAATCAATAAAATACCGTCAAATTTTAATCTTTATATTTTTTAACCTCCTCAACCAATTTTTACTCATTTTTTGGGCACGCTAACATTCTTTTTTCACTATTTATATTTTTTTGATAATATTTTTTAATTTTTTTATATTTTATTATTTTTCATGCGGAAGGCCCTAAAATGGGTTATAGTAAAGCTCTTTAAAGAGCTTTTGATCAAAGATCATATGGTTTGTACAACCATTATTTATAAAATAACTTTCAGCGAAACTATTGATGGTAAAATATGATATCACAAACAACTGTTTCTCTTCATTTTCATCCTCAATAGTTATAGCTTCATCTTGTTGTTTTTTAGTCTTACATATCTTTTTCATGTGGCATAACTGACCACACTCATGACATCTTGTATCTAGCCTTCACCAATATTTTTTCTATGGATGATTGGTTTTTCATAATAGGGGAAAGGTGGAAAGACTTGAGTGTTATTTTTTTTGTTTACAAAACCTTTTAGCTTGTTATAGTTGCCATGCTTCTTCTATTTTTTCTTGTTTTTGCCTCCATTGTTGTTATGTGTTTTGACTAAAAAAAACCCCTCCACATATCCTTCTTGCCTCACAAGCCTTATTTGTTCTTATGCTTGCAATATATTTATTAATTCTGTCAAGGTAATACTTGATAAATCTTTTGAGTTTTAGAAGGAAGAGATTATAGCCTCAAATTTCTCATGAATTGCAACTAGGATTTTATGAACTATTCTAAAAATAGAAAAATCGGTACATTGTCTTGCTTTGTTGATAAGATAAATTTTTTTGTTAAGAGTTATTATTTCTAAATCTTTCATCTTTTACATCTCGAATTCTTAAATCAAAGAATTCAAATTTACCACTTGTATTCCTTTGACCTTTTCATCTCCATCATATTCATTCTTTAAAAAATCACTAATTGCCTTGGTTATTTTTCAAAGTCATGATTATGGGAAAAAATGGAAGATGAGATAGCTGCAAACAAGCTTGCTTTTGCCTTTGATTTTCTTCGCTTCCTCTCCTAATGATTTTTTATTTGTGAAAGTGTTAGATTATTTGATAGATGTGTAATTTCATACTCTTATTCATACTTCTCATAAATCATCACCATCAAGATAGGTTTCCATTCTGATAGCTTACATTTGATAATTTGTTCCATCAAACATTAAAAGTAAAATTGTTGTGAATGAAATTTTTGAATTAATATTAGATAGGTTATAGGTTTGTAGAATTAGGTAAAAAGAGTTTAAGGGTTATGTTTTTTGCTCTTTAAATACAACTCGAG
This sequence comes from Populus euphratica, assembly GCF_000495115.2. Classification (NCBI taxonomy): domain Eukaryota; kingdom Viridiplantae; phylum Streptophyta; class Magnoliopsida; order Malpighiales; family Salicaceae; genus Populus; species Populus euphratica. Next base: position 110,686 of record NW_011500100.1, on the reverse strand, counting down.
ACTAATATTTGAATCTACTAAGAAAGCTTAGTTTTATTAATCATTTTCTAGCAGTTTATACATTATAATGGGATCGGATTTGCACATAAAATCTGTTAGCAAATAAGTTTTTTAAGCAAATAAATAGAGATAAACATAGCATTGATTGTCTAATTTATTTTCAAAAGACTAGCAATAAATAAATATTAAAAGTAAAAGATTGTTAGAAGCTCTATAAGTCATGGTAGTCAACATTTCCCAAATCCAAATCCAAAGCTTAAGAATTTGGATTTCTTGCAGATCTTGATGGGTTGGAAGACCAATAAGTGCTCTCATTGTCATTCAAAAGGACAAGAATTCCGAATTCCCTGCTTGGTAATCTTTAAAACACCTGTTGGCAACCCAAACTACAGTTACAATATATATTTGGTTATACCAGAATCCCAAGTAACGATCTATGGACCTATTAGGGTTAAACCATCCCGTCTTAAAGCTTCTATCAGCTGAGACTACAACCTCGCCATCTCTGATTGATTTAGTTGTATTTATGGTGTCAAATACAATGGATGTTGTTAAGATCAGAAACAAAGTGGAGATAAATTAAGTATAAGGATGCTTTCTACAAATGCTCTCATTATTCTTTTAGCAATGAACTTTTATGTAACCTTTTGTTTTTTCCTCTCTTGCTTACAATGTGTTAATTGCTGTAAATTTTGTTATGGTAATGTTATTTCGATTTTGTTGACATCCTTCTTACTAAGGAAAGGGAAGGGTATGGGAGGAGATCCATTCCAAGTATAAACAGGACCAAAAATTCTAGATTAGGGGGCAAAATATATAGATACAAGTAAAAAACAAAATGAAATTTTATTTCAATAAACTCAATAACTATAAAAAATGAAATTCTTATGTTTTTTATATGCAACATTCTATTGCATTCCAATAAATACTAAAAGTTAATGATGTTCAATATAAATGTAAAAAAGAAGAAGGAAAAAACTAGACAAATTCTAAACTAAAACATCATTGATGATCTTTTATGGAGTAAAATTCATCCATTATCATATTTATTACATTAAGTTTATAACAATTTTATTTCTACATAAACAACTAAATTGGCAACAAGAAAATCATTATTTATTCTACTATAAAACCTTATTTTCACCAACTTCATTGAAAATAAAGCTCATTATGTAGTTGCCATAGATATAAAAATAGTTATGATTAATCAAAGTAATCTATCAATTAAATGATAGATTTTTCTTATATTTTAGAAGCTATCATTGTTATACATAATTCAAAGAGTAGTTAATTTTTAAAACTTTGAATATTATAGTATCTAAAGCTAATATTGTTGTAATTAAAACCTTAAATAATTTTTTTTTCTTATTAGAATTTTTAAAATAAAAATTTTCAACCAAATTGCATACATCATCAACATTGAATAAGCTATGAGAATTTTAAAAACATAATATTGAACTTAAAATAAGAAGCTCAACAAATTGATCACGAGATCTATTATTTAATTTTTTAATTGAAATCAATTACAACTATAAATATATCAACTTTGTTGATGAGAACTGCCATGAGTTCTTGTACTTTCAAATCATGAATATCAATATCATTTTGTGCATAAAATATTTTGACACTTTGAAGTGAAAGCTCATCCATCATCTTATAATTTTTGAATTAATAATTTTGTAGTTAAAACTAAATTCGTGTCATTGACAAAATCTTGATTTTTTTATTGCATGCTTGACATGAAACATTAGCAATTCCCATCATTACTTTTAACAGGAGCAATATAAAAAAAATAATCAAAATATGTTAATGCTAAATAAATTGCTCCTGCATCAATATAAAACATTAGTAATTCTTATAATTTGCTTAATTAGATGCAACATGTTAATGCCAAATAAGCTATATTTGTATCACCTTGTTGAGAATAATTTGCTTCATCTTTAAAGATAATATTTATAATTTTAAAAATTGCTCTAAACATTTTTAACACACACCTACAAATCAATTGAAAATTAGAACCACATCAAGCATTGCCAGCTCATTATAAGGTATTTATTCTTCAGCAATCTTATTGCTAGTTTCAATTTATTAAGCAATTTGTAAATCATCATTTATTTCACATGAACTAACAACAATATTAATAATAAAAGTCAAGCTTATTAAAAAATTGATAGACAAGTTTTACTTATCTGGAGGTAGCAACAAGAGCTAATTGTAACGTATGAGCTAGTCAATGTATATAATATGCAAATAGACAATGTTTAAATCTCCAATCTTAGCACAGATCACCCTTTGCACATTGCTAGCAAAGATATTAAAAAAAAAATTCTAAAACAAGCCTATTAAATTTATCGTTATTACTTCATATAAGCTTTAGGAGTTCAATAAAATTACCTCAATTTTTTGAACCATAGCTTTCATAGTGGCCTTGAGCATATGCTTAGAAAGCTAGCAATCAAACAATATCAATTATAGCTTTGAGGTGTGGGTAACTATTCTTAACTTTTTGTAATGTTTGTTTATCTACTAAGTTATGAATATCTTGTGATTTATTCACTAAATCGTATAATTTTTCATTGCAATTCCATGTAGTGAATTCTCCTTTCCAACATGACCCAACAAAGGACAATGAATCCTAATGCATTGTTTTTTGGGATATTGGCATTTGATTTCTTAAAAAAAAAAGAGTCTAGAGTTATTTTGTTTCTACATCTCTACTTTTAGAACTTAAGTCGAGACAGAATAAATCTAAAATTATCATTACTATTAGTTCAAGAATTAATCTTGGAGATTGATTAAAATGAAAATAAAACTAATATGTTAAATACAAATAATTGTTTGTCTAATTGGAATCATTAAACATTCAATTAATTAAACCTCTAAAAAATTCAATTTTATATAATTTACAAAAACCCATCAAAACCCTAAATGCAAAAAGAAAATGAAAAATATGAGCAAACATTAAAATTATCTTAAATTCTTGTTTGGAAAATAGAGACAATAACTTTTCTCCCTTGGTGTAAGAGAATAAATCAAAGCAATTAAGGAAGTACAAGCCACAACTCCTTATCCTTGTTGTGAGAGAGAAATAGAGTTTTGTAGGGGTGATTATTTTTTATTTGATTTGTTTTTTATCAAAAGAAGTAATTAAACCAGTTTTTTAAAAAATTCAAAATTGAACCAAAACATGTTCAAACCGGTCAATTTTGTTTTAGTTTGGTTATTTTAGAACAAAAACTGATTCAAACCAAATAGTTTTGATTTGGTTAGATTTGACTTGGTTTTTTTAGTTTGGGTTTGATTCGGTTCAGTTTTGTTTTTTTAATTTCAAGTTTATAAAACTAAAACCGAAATGAATGAGTCAGCTTGTAAAAAATTCAAATAGGTTTTTTTATTCAGGTTTTTTTATAGTTTTCTAAGTATAATTAATTTTTTAGTTCTTTTCCACACCTCTAGAGTAACAGTATTTGTTAAGAAAATTAGAGAATACCTTCTTTCTTTTTTGTCCTCATATTTTATGTTAGAAAAGCCAATTATATTTATTTATAAGAATATTTGAGATCCAGAACATTTGTAGCCGGCAAGGCTAACTATTGGCTAGTAGATTTCGTTTTTAATTTTTCGAGCTAATTTAATTTTTCGAGGGCCGTAAAAGTTTGGGAATCAAACAAAATAAGATACACTAAATTTCGGCCGCAGCTTGGGCGTAGGTCCGCCCCTGATTACAAGGCAACGAAGGATTTTCCTTTGTTTTTTAAACCCCGTATCCCGTCCAACGTGAGAAATCTCTAACGTATTTTGTGAATTAGAGACCGGGGAATTCCTTAATGAAGTTGTAAATACCTTATAATAAGTTATTAATTATCATACCATTAGTAGAGAGGGTTCGAGAGCCGGATAATGAAATCCTTTCTAAAGCATAGAATTGATTTCAATTATTATTATTATTATTATTATTAACCAGCACACTTGCACGTAGAAATGAATTAAAAAATTTAAACAGGTGAGAATTCTGTACTAACTGAAAATTCCAATACAAAGCACAAACAACATTCTATACCTAATATATCCAACAATCACTCGCTCCTATCGTCATCTCCACCCTGCCGTTTTAATTACCGGCGAACTACACAAGCTTGGAACCACACAATGTAAAATACTCCCACAATCCTGCGTACCAAGCATCAAGGAGAAATTCACTTCTCTTTATCTCTTGCCATTTAAAACTAGAAAGAGAGGGAGGGGGTTCTTGTTTGTTGATTGTGTGTTTTTGTGATGCACCTCAGCTGGGTTTTGAGAGTAAAAAATTGCAGACCTCTAAATTCTTTGGTGTAGTGTGGATTTGCCTTTCTCTTGCTTATTCTTTTGAAACCATAGGAGGTTCTGTAATTATTATTTTTATTATTATTTTATATCAAACATGAAAAGGAGACTAAATTCAAGCAATATTGGAATTGATTTACAACTCGAATGAAATCATTTAATTCCGTTTGTGTGTTTCCCATTAAATTTAAAGTGGTATGAGGAAAATAATTTTAAAATTTATTGATCCAAATCCAAAAGCACAACCCAACGAAAAAGCTCAAGTCCAACTAAATGAAGACCCAAATCACTAAATTTAAAGTCCAACCCCTTAGCCCATGTCATTGAAGGCTCAAAAGCCTAGAGAGAGACGACGAGGCAAGGACAGGACAACGCCTTCCAGTACCAGTTTTCCGATCACCGGGAAAGGCTGCAAGCAATCTTCAATTTCTCCTTACAACAACCCATAAAAGCCTTTTGGTTTTCCAGGATATAATCTCTCACATGTCACCAACTGTTTGACAAATCTCCTCAACGAAAAACTCTGCCTTCTCTTGGTTGATATTTTGTTTGCATTACCAATATAATCAAACTAGTCTCTGAGAATGGATACGCAAGTACGCTCTCAACGCAGAAAAAGAATGGAAATCAAGGTAATTAACAACCCCATGCTCTCTATTTCCTTAGATTTCATCCAGTAGTGGCATATGGTTTCTGTGTTTCTGCTTATATTACATGTACCATGCGCAAGTCATTTATCTTTACTCCAATTCAGCTGCTTTCAATGCTTTTTTTCAAGTCCAAGTATACAACAAGATTTTTAAACTTTCATTTTCACACGTAGACTAATTATACTGAGAAGTACTATAGTTTCTATGAGCATAGCAAGAAATATATCGGGGAAAAATAAAAATTCTATCTTGCCTCTAAAATGGTTATCGTGGAATCATTGACTGAACATGATGTGTTCTTTTTTGATGAAGAACTCGCTTCAAGCAAAGCCCTGTCAGTAAAAAATCCTGGTTGTTTTGGCTGAGGCAATTTAGCTTCACCGCACAACATTAAAACCACAGATAACATGCTTGGCCTGTCGTTTGGATGGCATTGCACGCATAATAGACCCACATGAATTGACCGTAGAACTTCAGGTAAATTGCATGATTCTTTTATTGTTTCAGTAATTAGTTCACAAGACCTGCCTTCTGTAAATAGTCCCCATGCCTGATAGCAATAATCATGTTATTGAAAGGAGATTCGGTATGTAGAATGAAGAAAGTGTTTGGACTTTTTCTTCAACTTACATGGCCAAGAAGGTTGAGGTTATGGTCTGGATGATAGAATCCTCTATTCCTGCTCCCACTCACTATCTCTATGACCAATACACCAAAGCTGAAGACGTCTGATTTTATTGAGTAGAGCCCATCAATTGCATACTCTGGTGACATGTAGCCACTGCAGGCAAACATTGAATGTTGAATTGCATTGGCAAGTTAGGAGCATAAACAGCAACTGTTGGAGGTACTTACTATGTCCCCACCACCCTATTTGTGTTGTCTTCAGTTTGGTTTTCTCCAAAACTTCTAGCAAGGCCAAAGTCTGAAATTTTTGGATTCATGTTGCTATCTAATAAGATATTGCTTGCCTTCAGATCTCTGTGAATTATTCTTAGTCTTGAATCTTGGTGAAGGTAAAGAAGTCCACGGGCAATCCCATTGATAATGTGATAGCGCTCTGGCCAGTCTAGAAGCGTGCTCTGTGTTCGATCTGTCAATTTTTTACTCGAGTCAATGTATTGAAGAGACAGTCTCTAATTAACTTTTTAATGGTATGGAGAGTTTCAAACCAAAAATAAGGAAGTCTAAGCTTTTTTTAGGCATAAACTCATAAACCAACATCCTCTCATCTGCTTGAATGCAGCATCCTAGAAGCTTAACTAGATTCCTGTGTTGAAGTTTTGCAATATGTATGACTTCATTCTTGAACTCATCAAGTCCTTGTCTAGAACTCTTCGAGAGCCTCTTCACTGCTATTTCTTGTCCATCTTTCAGTAGTCCCTGTAAATTATCATTCCTTGCAATTAGCGAGGTCAGTTTGTATGTAAAATTTGAGAATATTTGCTTAGTGCTGCATGTTACTTGCGTTTATTTGAACTCAAAAATACTGGAACACTAAGTAAGGAATCACTTTTTCATCCATAAAGGGTAAGTTCAATCTATTGAATAGGTTTGAGATAATTATTACCAGATAACTACAATGGTGGTCAGGAGTTTCATATATGAATCATAGTGGCCATGAAGAAATTGCATGATGGCTTATTGTATTATTACCTTATAAACAGGTCCGAAACCCCCTTGTCCTAGTTTATTGGTATGAGAGAAGTTGTTGGTGCTACAAGAAATTGTACCAAAATCAAACAGCTGTAGTTCTGGATATTCCTTCTTGCAGCTATTGTCTGCACTTCTTTTGAGAATACCTGTTTACAAAATAGAGCATGAATGTAGAGGAAAGAAACGATCAATCTGTATTTTTTGATGAACTTGCATTTCATTGTCATTCGAGTATAATAATGATTGTGATTTGTCCCTCGGATGACTACAGATCACAGTTCAGTGTAGAAAAATAACAGTGGGAAAGGAAAATAGTTAATTTCTGTAGATTGAACAACTTACTTCCTTTCTTCTGCTTCTTTTTCCATAAAATCAGGACCATGACTAGACCAAGTAGCAGCATTCCTGTAGTTACCACAGAGATTACTATGATCCTCATTTGTTTTGCTTTATTGGATTTGGAGTCAATCCTCACATCAACATCATGATCTGACACAGGCAGTTGAGCAGAAAAACTGGAAGTTATAAATCAACAATAGGAAAATTCAAATAATCAATATTTTTTAGTTGCTCAGTTTAATTTGCGAAATCCCACTAGCTGGACCTGTCTGCTTCAGTTATCAACCGAATTCATAGTAAGCAATGTCGATGAATATTTTAGTTATCAGGATGGACCTCTAAGGAAGCTGCATGATTCCAATCAATCTTATGCTGTTAGAAGTTCCAATTACATTTACTGCTTTTGGTAAAGTAAATCAATTCATCATGTTGCGAGATTATATGCTTAGCTATTCATATTTTTTGTATCCAATTCACATATGCACTATGAGGTTACTTGGTTTTGTGTGCTTACACAGTCTCTCTTCAATGTATAATACCTGTCAATTCCCTGCTTCAAAGGATGAAAAAGAAAGCAAGAAAATTTGCATCTCTTGCATACTTACAGGGTCATTTTGTAGCTAATCTACTTTATATGTATTAGCTTTCAATGTTTTTAGAATCTCAGTATTAGAGTCTTTTTAGGTATGAGATAGCTTCGTACCTAGTTCTGATGCAGCCATCCTTATATAAATGTCTTGCCCATTTTCATTCAATTGTCTCATATCAATCAGCTCACTGAACCAGAGCAAGCAGCCACTTCCTCCTTCCCTGATGTCCAAATTTGCATAAGCTGTACATGAGCAGTTCTTCATACACATGCTCTTGCACTCCTCAAGATTCATGTTCTTGTTAAGCCAGGATTTTCTTATATCTGGCAACTTTACACCAGAGTACTTTTGAAACCCATCTCCTGAGCAATTTAATGCTGTCCTTCTAGCACAACCATCTGACCAATCCATCATGTCCCAATCTTTTGGAACTTCTGGTAGAAACCCTTTCAAGCAACCACATACAGGGGAGCTGGTAATATCACAGCTCCCATATGCACCGCACAATGCATATCGGCTACAATAATCATCAAATAGTGCCAGATAAAACGCCCAAACATCTGTTTGATCGGTCCAGGTAAAACGCTGGAGATTGCCATTTTCAGTTAGCACTAGCCTTGAAAGAATCGAGTTGTTAAGAAGCTGGTATCTGTAATATATTTCCTTGTCATTAAAAACAAACTCAAATTTGTATAGAGTGTTTGGCCGTAATTCAGGGACCCCACTGAAACGGAGACCATTCCAGGGTCCAGACCGATACCGCACAATTGAATTCTCTGTCAGAATTTGCTCAGGATGTCCACTTGGATCATTTCTAAAAGTAAAGTTACCTCTGGATGGATCATCAGGTGACTTCCATGATGACAAGTACCGATCAAAGCCTGTTATTAAATCCCTCCCCATCTTCATCCCTGGCAGGAGTGTATCACACGGATAATCAAAACTTTGCCACAAGGAGTTTTCCAGGTCATCATCGCCGTCTTCTTTGACAACAAGATTTCCTGAATCCAAAAGCTGTGCAACTGGATTTCTTGCAGACCCTGATGAGTTTGTAGACCAAATGATGCTCCCATTTTGATTGAGAAGTTCTAGAATCCCCTCGCCTGTAATCTTTAATACACCTGATGAATTGGTGAGGGGGGTTTCCCTGTTGGCAACCCAAACTACAGTCATGACAGATACTTTGTTGTACCATATTCCCAAGTATCGGTTTTTGGAGCTTCCTGGGCTGAAAAATCCCATTTTAAAGCTTCCATCAGCAGAGGCCATACTGTCTCCATCTCTGATAGATTGAGTTGTATTTATGATGTCCACTGCAGTGGAAATCGTTATGATCAGGAACAAAATGGTGATATAAAGAAGTTTAGAAATGCTGTCCACAGATGCTCTCATTATTTTCCGACAATGAACTTTGTTAAGGTAATGCTGGAGTAAACTTGTTTCTTTCTTTTAAATTGATTTTTGGTGAGCAGGTGATGAATTAGAATCGTGGGAATCCCTCATTTTGTATGATTTTCAATAGTCTTCTCTTATTGTCTCTGAAATTGACCCTCCATCGTTTGAATGAGAATAGGAAAATAAGACTACTCGATGCTGACGATTTGAATCCCTTTGTACATCCATATTCTCTCTCATCAATGCTTTCTTGCATAGGCCAAACGTTTCCTCTGTGATGCGTGGTCGGTTTATTTTAACATCCATTTCTGTAAAATTTTCCACCGTATAAATGCTGCTGTCCCTACTCTGGAAATTTGGTTGCCGGGAAAAGCTGTAGCATTGATTAATCAATTATAGCCCAACAGGAAGTCCATTCTCATGTAACTAGTCAATCTACCAGTGCGTGCTGGTACAGGGTGTGATTTATTATTATTAATGTTTTCATAGAACATGCTGTTTTATTATATGTGCTCTATGAATATGGAATAATTTTACTTAAATTTTAATTTAACCTGAGAATATTATGATTTTCAAGGGAAAACTAAAATATTAATTTATTTTATTTTAGTATTTCACCGTCTTACCTTGTTATGTATGGAATAATTTTATGGTGATTGGAAAGTAATTAGTGGTATCCTATTAATTATTTTTTAAGATATACTACAAAGAAATTGAGAGAGAAATTACAGGTGAAGATATTTTTATTATTTTTGGTACATTATAGTTTGTCTTTTTCTTTAAAATGAATCCTAGAATAATTAAATTTCCCAAAAATTATAGAATTTTTCGCTACATGTTTAGAAAATCTTAATTTAGTTTTATTTGTTTGGAATTATAGGCAAATATGATTCAAAAAAATAATGGTGTATTTTAAGAAAATAATATAAAATGCTTTGTTTAAAGGAATTTTTTGGTCAGTGATTGGAAAACAATTCTGAGAATTAATAAATAAATTTGATAGAAAAAAATGTGGGAAAATATGAAAAAGGTTTAGATTTTATTTGAGAAACCAAAACTCTATAGGCCGAAGCCATAGTATAGCCCTAAATCTAAAAGGTCTAAAACTAGAATAGAAAACGAGATTGGCCGAGAGCTGGTTTCATTTACAACCGGTCCAAAAATGGGGTAAATTTAAAGGTAGACAATTTGTCATTTCTCTTTTACTCGTAAACCATCAGAAAATTTATGCTGCTCCATATATAAATACTGATATTTTAGTAGTTATTTAATAAAATCTATTTTATAAAAATAAGTAAATATAAGTAGTAGAGACAAATACTAGGTGGAGAAATTCTTATTATTTTTGTGTGGGTTATTAATTTTATTATCTCTTCCATTTATGCTTGTTTCTTCTTCTTTTTAAATGCATATCGTTTGATAACTAATAGGATGTAACGAGTTATAACTTAAATATATTAAATTTCTTGTAAACCATCCAAATCATTTCCGAGTCCATTGTGTGCTCTTTCTAGATTGATTTAAATTATATTTTGTTTTTTGTTTAAAGAAAATTGTAAGTATGTTTGACTAAAAATCATTCTTAATTTAAGTAAAAAAATAAAATAAAATTTTTAACTTTTGATTATAACTTATAATAGATTTCTTTGTAAAAACAAAAGTTGTTATATATCATTTTTACTAAACATATTTATAATTTAACTCATTTTTGTTATAAATTATTTATAAAATATAATTTTTGGATCATGATCCATAATTAAATGTCATAATTAAAAATAATGTCAAACATACTTGTAATCTACTTCCAAGGCAACATTCAAACAATTAAAATACATGGTCTCAACTCCCGACTTAAAGAAAAATCTTTAATTAAAAATAACCTTGGAGTTAAATCAAAGGTTGTTACAATGTTAACAAATTATTATTGAAAAGTTAAAAGTTAAAATTTCAACTTTCAATTAAATTAGTATTTCAATTTGATTCTATAATAAATTTAATATATAAGTTGAAAAATAAAATTCTACCTAAAAACAATTTATAGCTTTGAGTCAATGATTAAAAAAAAAACTTAAAAATTAATTTGTAAAAGATATTGTTACAACTTGAATCTAAGGTATGTTATTGGCAATGAATAATTAGTGTAACGAGCACCTTATTTACACTAAACTTCAAACATACATATCATAAATAGATAAATATATTAAAAAAATTCATATAATATTTTATAATTTTTCAAATATTCCTCAAAATTAATAAAACAATTTATAATTCAAAATATTTATTATATTAAATAAAATTCATTCTTTAAAACAATGATCTAAACTTAAATAAAAACAATGTAATAATAGATCATTTAAGACATTAAATCATAAAATAATAAAAAAAAATCTCATGAAAGCAAATAAAATATACAAACAAACAAAGTAGCAGAAATTGTTATTCAAATATCAACTTGTTAACAGAAGTTAAGAATCTGAAATAATATTAAAATTAAAAGTTGAGTTCAATCATCTCAAAATAAAATAATAATATTTAATATATTTTTTAATTATTTATAAGTATAAGGACTAAGATGCACACACATGCTATACATAAAAGCATATGGTAATTAAATACATGTAAGAAATTAGATAAAGTTATTGGCTCAAATAATAGATGAAACCCTAAGGTTTTGATAATATATCTCTCTCATCAATTAAGTATATAGAATATTCTATGCATATAGATTAACTGCTCTATGTTTTTATAGAGTACTAACAAGTGTACCAATATCAAGATATAATATATATTTGAATAATTATTAAAACAAATAAATATCACATTAAATAAAATTTAATTATCAAGAAAGAGAAAAGAAATAAAATATAAATAATCGATCACCGATAGCAATCCAATCATTATTTGTCTACGCATGTCATATCATATAGAAGAGAGTATAACTATGCATCTAATGAGACGGTGGATAACTAGATTTTTCCATTGGAAAACATCCCACACTTCTTTTTAATGGTGTGAGCATTACTCATTCACTAAAAAAAGAAAAAAAAAACTCTTGATTTATAATAATTTATCCACACCATTTAACTTTTATTATAATTGTGAGAGATCTCAATCATGGCATAGAAATTTGATATATTTTTATTGTAAGAAAAAATTAGGTGTAATTAAAAATTTAACTGAATTTTCATTTAGGATTTTTATTTTATTGTATTTTTAAAAATTATCTTATAAAATATTCTATAAATATTAAGTTAAATTGAATAGTTATGTTTAGGTAGCTAGACGTACAATAGCTTGTGAATGATTTTTTATTCCGTATTTGGATTATTAATAACACAACAAATAAGTATAGTTTATAATTTCATTTTCATAAATTGAGAATGATTGAGAATTTAAATTGAATAAACATTGATAATTTTTATTTAATTTTGAAATAAATTTAATGAATAATTCTAGTTTAAAATTAATTATTTTGAATAAGTATGTTTAAATGAGTTAATATGTATTTCTATTTGATATTTAAGTTCATCAAATGATAATAAAAAATAATAATACATGGTTCTATTTATTTGTTATTGTATATAAGAAAAACAGAATGGCAAATTAAAAACCTCACCGGTAACAGACACTACAAAGTCATTTGATGTATTTTTAATGATGTAATTGCTGACATTTTGAAAAAGATCTTCCAACAACAACAATGTAAAAACTAACCTAAAATAATCTAATTATATTCAAATATTTACAATAATATCATAAAAATAAAAATCATAATAAAATACGCAAAACCTTTGCGGGAAAAAAAACCAATTTAAGGCAAAGATAAAAACAAGTTTTGTTCTGTGTTCACCACTCAGGTGCCCCAGGGGCACTCATAACCTCTGACTGCAGACTCTTTCCAGGTCTTGCACCACTCGTAAAGCGCTTTCACTTGCCTTTTGGACCATGTTCTTGGTCTTAACATTTTCTCCACCCAACCCGTTGAAAGTGTCTGATCACTATTTTGCTTCAGCAAAGTGTTCGACTAAAATCCTCAACGAGAAACGGTGTGACGGCGTGCAGAGATTTTGCAATGCAAATACTAAGTACCAAGGCATCCATTTTAGCCTCTCAAATGGGCACACACGCTCCTTACTGCGAACCCAGAAAGGAATTGAAGCTAACTCTACAGACTACAAATGTGCCACTATAAAGGTAAATACCTTCAAGCTCCAATTCTTGACATTTGTGTTTGCCTCTTATTCTTGCCATTTCCAGTGGTGGCATGTGATTTTTCTCTTTAGATATATGCAAGTATAATTTTTTTTTTTGCTCCATTTGAGATCTCCTTCCTTGCTTTCTAGATGTTAACGTACATGCCTTGTAGGCTAGTAGGAGTATTATAATTTTTTTGCTCTTTCTTCAATTACTTTCCTGTGCACTTAATCCAAAAGTCTGACAATTTTGAGCTTCATTGCTGATGCATAAAGTTGTGCTTGAACAAAATACATTATTTTTTTGCCGAAAAAAAGAAGAAGAAGCTAGAAGCAACTAAAAGTTTCTGCAAATACATGGCAAATACAAATCTACCGTGCCTCTAACAGTGAGACCGAGCATCCGTTTGCAGAACATGGTTTGTTCTGACTTAATGAATGGCTTGCTTCAATAAGATCCCTTTCAGTAAAAAAACCTGGATGTTTAGGCTGAGGCAATTCATCTTCATTACCCAGCATCAAAACCACCTGTGACATGTTCGGCCTATCTTTTGCATTTTCTTGCACGCATAATAGACCTATGTGAATCGACCGTAGAACTTCAGGTAACTTGCAAGTTTCAAATATTAATCCCCCAACCAGCTCCACATGCCTGCCTTCTTTAAACAGTCTCCAAGCCTGTTTTTTGAAATTTAACCACGTCATTTGAAAGAAAGAAATGTGGTTTCAGAAAACAAGAAAATGCAACAATTATGACACTGACATGCCCAAGAAGGTTGAGTTGGTGGTCTGGGTGGCAGAATCCCCTGTTCCTGTACCCACTTACTATCTCTAGCATCAATACACCAAAGCTGAAGACATCAGATTTTAGCGAGTAGAGTCCATACTTTGCGTACTCTGGGGATATATAGCCACTGTACGTACACGGAATGTTAGTGTTAGATTGCATTTGTGGGCAATAGAAATAAATTAGAGATGCTTGATAGACTTACTATGTACCAGCCACTTTGTTTGTGTTGGCTTCAGTTTCATTTCCTCCAAAACATCTAGCCAGGCCAAAGTCTGAAATTTTTGGATTCATCTCGTAATCTAATAAAACATTGCTGGCTTTCAAATCTCTATGAATTACTCTTAATCTTGAATCTTGATGAAGGTAAAGGAGTCCACAAGCAATCCCATTGATAATGTGGTAGCGCTGAGGCCAATCTAGAAGTAAACTTTTTGCTTCATCTGCCCAATTTTTTTAACCAAAGCCAATCCATTCTGGTTTTTATCAATTCATAAATGTATATACAAGAATAAGAAAAAACATGATGCATAATGAACACTCGCTTAATTTCTCTCCGAGGAAGTGGGGAAAATTCTTCCTCACCAGGCCATTTTCCTAAGGGGCTTGAATGAAACTCAACAAATGTTTGTTTTTGGTGCTTTTGGTTCGCACTTTCTCCTCAAAGTTGTGTTCTAATTGATCCATGATACTACATAGAGTTGGTTCTGGTGTTTGGATAATGAAAACAATCGAGTATAATAATTGAGCTATATTTTTGCAGGTTGAGAAATCCTAACCGAAAATAAAGAAGTCCAAGCTTTTGTTAGGCAAAAACTCGTAGATCAACATCTTTTCCTCTCCTTCAATGCAACATCCTAGAAGCTTCACGAGATTCCGGTGCTGAAGCTTCACAATATTCTTGACTTCATTTTTGAATTCATCAAGTCCTTGTCTTGAATTCTTAGAGAGCCTCTTCACAGCCATTTCTCGTCCATCTTTCAAAGTCCCCTGAAAATGATCAGTGAATATCACAGGCAAATTAAGTCATACATTGTCTTGAAAATTTTGAGAATACCACTGTGGGTCTGTTGGAACAGTTGCCAAATGGTTGTTGTTCTGCACTTGGAAAATGGTTTGTCCAGTGGTTGAATATTTCCAAAGAAATTAATACCAGAGAACTAGGCATTGCTGTTTTTCAGATTAGTACCTTATAAACAAGTCCAAAGCCCCCTTCTCCCAGTTTATTTTCGTCTGAAAAGTTTCTGGTTGCAAAAGCCATGGTATCAAAATCAAACAACGGTAATTCCAGAGCTTCTTTCTTGTGCTTGTCATTTGAAGTTCTTCCGAAACCACCTGATATGTTTCCTGCAAGCAGAATTGGTAGAAATAGAACAGAAACAAGGGATCGTTAATTTCTGTTAAACTCAAATGTACTTGAGACGTAAAAGATAATGAGCTCTTAATATTTTGTGGATGTACCATAGCTTGCTAAACTCAAATTGGAAAACGAACTAAAATGTGTTTTTCAAAATTGGAGGGGGATAGAAGAGCCTAGACTTTCATATGGTGTAAATAACTTACTGTTTTTCTGCTGCTTCCTTTTCCAAACATAAAAGACCACTGCTATGATAAGTACCAGAACTCCTGTAGACAATGCAGTGCTTACCATGATCCTTCTCTTCACATTGGATTTAGCATTATCCTTTGCAGCATCACCAGCATCTACAGAATCGCAGAGAGATGAGGAATCAAAAGACTAATTAAATGCCAAAAAAGGCATAGTCTTTGTTAATTAGGTAGCATGGCTGGAAAATTTACATTAGCTCTGGGCAGGCAATCCTCCATCATATTACCAAGTGATATGTCTAGGCGTTGATTTTATTATATTTCAAGATCTTCTATGCCAAATTAGATAATGAGCTATGAATGCTAAATTATCATGCTATTTACACGGTAACACTAGCATACTTGTTTACAGAACACTCCCAGCAGGACATATTCTTCTCAAGCAGTTGATTTCCCATCTTAGTTTTTGCTTAGCTTAATATTTAAACATGATTTTGGAAGATAATCTTAATATATAACATACTACAAGTTCCTATAATCGATCAGTAATAGATACTGCCTTTTCTAGTCTGCGGATAAATTCATACCTAGTTCTGATGCAGCCATCCGTATATAAATGTCTTGCTCATTTTCAATGAAAATTCTACTATCAATCAGGTCACCAAACCAGAGCAAGCACCCACTTCCTCCATCCCTGATGTCCAAATTTGAATATGCAGTGCAACTGCAATTCTTCAAGCATGTGCTCTTGCACTCCTCAAGATTCATACTCTTGTTGAACCATGATGTTTTTGTCTCAGGCAACTTGGCACCAGACAGCTTGCGAAACTCATCTCCAGAGCAATTTAGAGGAATCTTTCTAACACAGCCACTTGACCAATCCATTGCATCCCAGTCTTTTTGAATTTTTGGAACAAATCCATTCAAGCAATCACACACTGGAGAGTTGCTTATACTACAGATGCCATTCGCACCGCATAGTGAATAGCGTTCACAATTATCTGTATTTGCTGTGCCATAAAGCAACCAACTTTGTGTTTTATCAACCCAAACAAAGTTTGTGATATCACCATTCTGACTTGCCACGACCCTCCAAAGTTTAGAGCGATTAAGAAGATGATATCTGTAAAATATCTCCTTGTCGTTAAAAACAAATCCAAATGTGTACACGGGATTTGGTTTTAAATGAGGCGTCCCGCTGGACCGCATACCATTCCATGGACCAGATCGATACTTCACCCTTGAATCCTCCATCACAAGAATCTCAGGATATCCATAAGGAACAAGTATATATGTAATATTACCTCTGGAAGGATCATCAGGTGACTTCCATGATGTCATGTACCAGTCCATGCCTGTTATTCTATTCCGTCCTTGCTTCATGTCTGGCATGAACGTATCACCCGGATGTTCAAAACTCTGCCACAAGGAATTTTCCAAGTTATCATCACCCTCCTCTTTCACAACAAGATTTCCTGAATCCAAAAGTTGTGCAACTGGATTCTTCGCAGGTGTCGATATGTTAGAAGACCATATCAAGCTCCCACTCCGATTGAGAAGAACAAGGATTCCTTGGTTGGTAAGCCTTAAAATTACTCCTGATGAGTCATTAAGTGGAGTTTCTCTGTTGGCAACCCAAACTGCAGTCTGCACGGATATTTTGCTGTACCATATCCCCAAGTACCGGTTTTTCGATTTACCTGGGCTGAAAAATCCTAATTCATAGGTTCCGCCAGCTGAAACAATGGTATCACCTTCTCTAACAAACTGAGTTGTATTTATGGTATCAGTTGCAGTGGAACTTACTATAATTAACAACAAAGAGGAGCAGGATAGAAGCATGGGAAAGTATTTCATTGCTACTCCTTTTCTTTTCTTTTTTTAAATCATCAAGCTTGGATGTGAAAAAATACTTGCAAAAAACAGCATATTAATTTAAAACCAAGTACAGTTTGTCTGCCCGAAACAGTTCCATTTGTTAGTGGTAGGTTTTAATTATTTCTACATGACAATGACAAGCAGAATTGATCGTGAAGTGAATGCTAGTGGGAAGAGGTGGTAATCTAAAGTCAACAGTTTAATTGATGTTTATAATTTTAAGGAACTCTTTAATTGGTTGCTTGACTGTACAGGGTCATTAGCATTGAGTCAAAATCCACTGACTCCATATAAATCAGTGTAAACTTCTGTTGACCCGGTGACCCATGTCTTCTTTTTAGTCAATCCGGAGTAGAGTCAATTATGCTTCTACATAATGGATCTGTTTTAAGTAATTGCTTTAGCCTCATCTTGTTTGATCAAAGATTTTAGGAACCTTATCAACTCTTGATTTCCGGGGGTAGCGTTTGGGGTTGGGTGGTTTGACGTATTTTCCTCCTTTTCACTCATTTGATAACTGTTTCCTCTCTGATTTTCTCTTGTCATTTCAAGGTTAGTGTCTTTTTTTTTATTTATGTCCTCTTCCATAGTGTTTCTTTGGTTGTTTCTGGGTTCCTTCATCTATTATTTTTATTGCATTACAATGGGAGAAGGGTGATTGATTCTGGGTGATTTGAAGCCTGCCTAGCTTGACGAAATATAAACTTTCTTGCCTCTAATTATTTTCTTCTGAAAAGTTCCTGGTTGCAAAAGCCATGGTATCAAAATCAAACAACGGTAATTCCATATTGTTAAATCTCCTGGAAATCCTCTTGCTTCCCTCTATGTCTTAGGAGCATGCATAGGTTGAATGGTCTTTACTTGATCAGGATGGGACAAGTAATACTGGTTTATATTTAAACATTGTTGGAGCTTCTTATATCATTTAGTTTTGAAACTTCTTGTCATTAGCCAACTTTCATGTGAAAGTATTGGCGGAGACTTCTTCCAGAGCATGACTGGTCAGTTATGACAGCACTTCATCCTCCTTTCTAGGCTATGTTCTTTTGGCATCCCTTATAACCCTATATTCCTCCAAGATGTTTATGTTCACTGATGAGTAGTAGACTTTAGGTGAGGGGTTTATGTTTTATAACATCCAGTGCACATGAAAATTATAAGCAAATGCATGATTATGATGCACATGCCAATGTATATTGAATACGAATTTAGCCTTTCCAATAACGATTGATGGCCACCACTTTGTTTATGTAATGGGTGTAGATTCTTTTGTCATATATTTTGTTAAGAGTAATTTTGTCAAGCCATTACATTAAATCACGCTTATCAAGAGACAAATTTTACATAAAAGATAAATCAAAGCCTTTTTTTCATTAATAATATTGACAAGCTTATTACATTATTTTTGAAAAAGAGAACACAAGGAAGGAAAAGAAAAGGTACATCTGTCTTTTTCTTCAACAACATCTCTAACCAAAGATAGGAAAGCGAAACCATGATTCTCAATTTTTCCTAAAAAAGCATCATTCATAGCTAAGCTTTTTTAGTAGCGGAGGATGTCTCGTCTCATCTTTCAGGCAGTGACCCTAACACTTTAGGTATGTTTGGCAACTTCATTCATTTTGGTCATCTTTTCTATGAACAATATATTGCTTTGATTTAAAGTATTGTTGTTAATGTCGATATGACCTTTATATTTTTCTAATGCTATTAACTTTTCATTTAAGTGCTTTATTTTTTCTTATTCTTTATAGAGCCTTACCCTCGTCACTTTTACTTCATTTTTTTTAATCACTAGATATGTTTCAATAGCTCCAACTCTCTTGCCTTTTCCTTCAACCCTTGTTATCTCTTGTGCTTTAGCTAGTTGACTTTTCATTATCATATATTTCTTGTTTAGCTCTTTATATTTCTTAATTTTGTATATTAGCTCTTCTTGAACTTGTGCAAATTTATCTTGATAATATTCAATGCCTCCTTGACAGTCATTATAGTCAAACTCTAATGCTTGAAGTTTGAAGTTGTTTTACATCCAAATCAGATCCGATTCTCCTTTCTCTTTCTCAAATTCTTCCATTACAGCCTTTTCTTTGCTCAATTGTAGCTCTAGTTCTGTTATTCTTGCATCTCTGGATTGAACTTGCTTATCTAAAAATGCTTTCTTTTTGTCTCCTTCCAGTACCATTATTTCTAAAGTTGTCTTGTCTTGCTCTTACTCAACTTTATTTAAAGCTTTTATATTTGCTCTCTCAGCTCCTCTTGACCCTTTTTTTTCCTTTGAATTAACTCTTCTACAACTTGTAAAGGTCCAACTTCAGAATGTGGCATCCTACGAACAATGATCATGGTCAAATATATCCATCTCGTATACTCCTTGCTTGTGTCAAGGTCTCTAAACCTTAAATTCTTTTTTTATTATATTAGAACCAAGTGCTTCCAATCTTGTTTGATAATTTCTAAGATTTCATATGAAGACATATCTTTGAATAACTTTAAAAATTAGACAAGTCCAACAATTATCGAGACGTATTATATTTCCCCCAATTGTCTTACCATAAGGGTTGGAACACAATTTATATAACTTGTAATCCCGACTAAAAGTACCTAACATTTTTACCCACAACTCATTAGGACATCTATTGTTATGACTTATTGGGCTTTTCAGTTAAAGTTGCTATTAGGCAACTCTTACAGCTTCTTTATCCAATCATGATAATATGAACCTTGTGATCACATAGTCACACAATCCACAATTAAAATTGAGATTCAATCCATGAAAGCCAAAAGAGATCTAATAGGAGTATGACGCAATGAAAACATATCCTAAAGCATTGATATTATTGGAATGAAATCAAATGATGCAACGAAGTTAGTTAATTTTTAATAAATTAAATTCAGTTCATTCAAGAACCAAATAATACAAGAATTTCTCATACACTTTAAAACTAAAAGTTTAAAAGCATTATTCATCAAATGTGTTTTTAAAAAAAATTTAGGCTTTACGTATGTTTAAATAGTTTTTTTTTTTAATTTAGGCTTTACGTATGTTTAAATAGTTTTGAGAAATTAATTCTAATATATTTTATCATTGTGGGCTAGAGTGACTCGTTTACAAAAATTAACTCAAAACTTTTACTAGTAAGCCCTAACCCTGATCTAAACAAGTTTTAGATCTTAGTTAAAAATCAAAGTATTAATTAAGTTCAAATAGAAATAATAATAAAAACAACAAGTCTAGATAGTAGCTTGTTGATGTTGTATATACTAGAAAGAAAAACAAGATAAAATATCTTAATTCCCTAACTTAAATAACTCTTGGCTGAGACCCATTATCCTAAATACTCTAGGATTGTTTAGGCAACTTTTAAAGTCCTTTTGATGATAGGAAATTTAACCTAAATGAAAATATAATTGTTGAAGTCTTATATCCTTGTTGGACTAGGATTTCCCTTCAAAACATGGAAAACATTCCTATAAATTAAATCCACTTGTAGCCGCCCATCATTTTTCTTTATTGACTAGGAGAATAAAATATTTAGTATTAAATAATCCATACAAGTCTAGGATTTAGATATGACAACCCTTTTTGGTTTCCTTACATGACTAGGAAACTTTCTTCTTTATTGTTAAATATTCTCCTAAATAATATAAACAATAATGAATGAATTTCTCTTTTAATTTTAGAAGAGTATTTTTTTAATCCTTGTAAGAAAAGGGTTTTAACATCTTAATTAGCTCAAGTCAACTTTAGAACCCATATGGCCCAAACTCATACTCATTAATATAACCCAAACTAGATCTGATACAAGCTCCTAAAAAACCTACTTTGTTGCCCAAATTAGACCTATACATGGGTTAACCTGATTTGGCTAATTGAAATATAAAAAAGATTGAACTGAACCCATCATTATGCATAAACCAAAGCTGGCTAAAACTATCCCACGCTGAAAACCCATCATGACCGAATGGAATACAAGCTAAATTGCAAGGAATAATAAAATCATGGCCGAATGACCTCCCTTTCAAACTGAAGCACATAATCAAAGGTCCTTCATGATAAATCTATGGTTGAATCATATCACTTGATTATCCAAGCTTCCTTATTCTTTTTTTTTCACCAACTTTAAAAGGCTTTTATTAAACCACAAAAAATTATTGAAGATTGGTTTCTTTGTTTCAATATGACTCACCATCCATATATATAATAACTATATGCAACATCTCATTACCTCATTTCCACTTCTTCTACAATAGTTAAGGGTTAGGATGCTTTCAGCCAACATAACAACAACATGGTTAATCTAGGTATTTTCATGAACTACAAATACAATATTAGCTTTTAAACTTATCATATATGTTAAGCTTGAAAACAACACAGGGTCAAATATGTCTGAAGCAATCAATCTATCTCTTTCTATGGATCAATTTTTGATTTTTTCCTCTATAACTTAGCTTCTAACAGTTTCAGTTTCCACTCTATACCACTAGCATTCTTTATAAGAACTTAGTTAGATTATGAACTTTGAGCAATTTTGATAATTGAGGAATCATCCTGTTATCTTTTAAAGGGAAATATATAGATGGTTGGGAAACTCCATCAACATTCTATATTCTTCTTAAAGGGAACTTGGTTTGAAAAATGTCTAAAAAAAAATAGGTCATCTGCAACTTATACACTACAAATGAACCAAACATAGAAATCCGAAAAGATTTAGTGATTTTCATTTCATTTCTTTTCTTTTGGTATTTTGGATGTTTATGACTCTTGTATTATGGGACATAGGTTTAAATTAAATATCTTCAATTACCATTAAGGCTTCTTTCAGGATAAACTTGGAATCTTTGGTTGTTACATCATTCTAAATAATATTTCAGATAAAACTACGTGCAATTTTTATTTTTATATTAGAAACGACGAAGTTGTATTACTTCTAATAATATTTTGGATATTAACCTATTAAAGTTTCTTTATCCTTATATTAAAAGTGAATAAATTATTATCCTTAATAATATTTTACATATTAACCCTTTTATAGATTCTTTTATCCCAATATCAAAAGTAAAGAATATATTTTCTAATAAAAAATAATTTTTTAATATTTTTCAATTGTAGATCAAAATCCTTTAGAATTTTACAAACTTGTTGTAACATCCGTGCCAACACTTACAAAAAAAATAAATCCAAGGTATTTTAGATTTTTAAAGGAAAAAAAATGCTCATATAATTTTTATGATTCTTGACCATATGAAAAAAAAAATTATTTATTTTGAATTTTTTTAATATTTCTTATTGTTTTTTTAAGGCTTTTATGGCAAAAACTTAATTTCTTTAAAGATAAAACTATCAATATAGGCTTAAGGACATGTTTGTCAAACAAACTCTTAAATAAAAAATTTCTTTATAAGAAAGATTTAGAACCAAACAAGGCCTAACTCATCTTACTCTAATTTGACCCAATTGGGTTGACTTGAAATCTTTTATTCAACCATAAACCAAACAAAAAACTATTAGTTTGACTTGAAAAACAAACTAAAGCCAAAATCAAAACCAAAACAAGTCAAACTTGCAAAAACATGAAAAGTTTAGTAAAAAATAGATTAAAACCTAGAAATATTCAAGAACACAGCATGCCTAATAAATGTGAATCAAAATTCAGACTAGATATAAATAAAACAAAGACATAAAGATGTTGGAAATCAATCATTGAACCATAATTAAGCATCAAACATGAATGATTATTAACCAATAATCATGATTTGGTCAAAATATATTTTAGTGTAAAAACAAAATCCTATGATTAAAACTCAGAAAAAAAAAATTATTGATGTAATTCAACCCTTAATTACTGATTAATCAAATTGTTGGTGTAAATAATTGGATCAAAACTGGTTCAAATCATGAAGTCAAAACAATGATTTTTCTAAAAACATGAAGAATAAAAACCTAGAAAACTTAGCTACTTCGTATCCCTAAAAATGCATTCCAAGCACTAGAATCAAGCCTTTTTGGTTCAAACAAACCATATTATTATTGTTACATATAATTGAAATAAAGTGAACAATAAATCACAATTATGCCTAATATCTCAATTTCTAAAACCGCCAAATTAAAACAGAAAACATGTTCAATAATTTTGTGTTAAAATCTTATTTGATATGACATTTGTTTATTTTGATAATTATATAAGTATCTATCATGTCTTAATATCGATATACTTATCAATAATTTCATGTTAATATAGAGTAGTTAGTTTATATGAATATAGTATTTTGTATATCTAGCTAGTAAAAAAGACATTAATTTGTGGTAATTGATCCTCTTACAGTGATCCGAGCTGCAAACCTCGTTTGTTATCAAAACTTTAGGGTTTCATCAGTTATTTGAGTCATTGGCTTTGTCTGATCTGTTACGTGTATTTCATTACCATATTCTATTATGCTTAATGTTTTTATTTGTGTGTGTTTCGGTCCTTATACTTATAAATAGTTAAAATATATATTAAATATTATTCTTTCATTGAGTTGATTGAACTCGCTCTCTATTTTAACATTATTTCAGGTTCTTAGCTTTCATTAGCAAGTTAACCTTTAATTGAGAATTCTTGCTACTTTGTTTGTTGGTATGTCTTGCTAGCTTTCGCAAAGCTTTTCTTATTCTTTGTGATTTGATGTCTTAAATATTCTACTATTATATTGTTTTCATTCCAGTTTAGATTTTTATTTCAAATATTGGATTTTATTTAATGTAATAAGTATTTTGAATTATAAATTGTTTTTTTAAGGAATATTTGAAAGATTATAAAATGCTACTTGAATTTTATATATATATTTATTTTATGATATGTATGTTTTAATGCTTAGTATAAGTAGGATGTTCCTATGGCACAAACCCGAAATTTAGGTCGTGACACCTTGGTTTTGAACTTCTTTAATTGAGTCTTTAATTGCCCATTAAACTTTAATATTTATGCAATTAAGTCCTTAATTGCCCATTAAACTTTAATATTTATACAATTAAAATCTTGTTTTGACCAAATTAACTTTTTAAAATTACAATTTAACCCCTGGATTTAAGACTTTAATTTCTTCTGATTAAAACCTAAATTAAACTCAAAAACTAAATTTTCTTGCGATTAAGCTTTTAATAAACTCAATTAAATCCTGAAAAAGTCCAATAAAGTTATTAAACGTTCAATTTTAAAGTTCTCTTCTCAAATTAAATTTTCTCTTATTAGCAAGGCCATCGCCAGTTAAAATTGAATTATAAATTTGCTAGATTTGTTTGAAATTATCCTTGATCATCCTCATAATGCAGCTTGGTCCAAAACTCTCACTCCTGTCAATTTTTGTATAATTGCACTAAGATAGTCAATCCAAATTCTTCTCTCTGTGTGTGTATTTTTGCCTGTGAGGCTTTAAAATGGATAACAACAACCAACAAGCCACGTGGAAAAATAAAAATACCCTCAACATTAAGGCTATTGATTTTTTTAGAAGGGCAAAACAATAATTATATTGTAACAATAAATAGTAATATAAGTCGTACGATGATTTTCCCTTCCCTTTTAGTTTTTTTTTTCATAAAACAAATACCATTGCTTAGCTTATATTTTAGTAGAAACATTCCATAATAAAACTTTGAATTAAAATATTTGTGTGGTAAGTCTGTTGTTTCCTTCTACATCAATGGCATCCAAGCAAGCAATGACTTCTATAATTCTCCTATTCTGTCTCCCTCTATCTTTTGGTAAGGATTTATTAACTTCTCCATGTTCTATTTTCTTTAATTGTATGTGTGCCAAAGGATTTCTAGCAATCAATTTTGTTTCAATATAATCTCTTCGTTCATTGAACGAATAATAATCCAAAATATAATTATTTTTTCCCTGTTTTAAAGAAAAATTACGAAGGGTCCGAGGTTTCAACTGCTTCAGTATGTATATTTGTACGTTTCAGCAATTCAGGGGAAGTCAGCTGTGAAAATAATTCGACTATTAGCTGCTACTGTGATGATCAATGCCATGCTCCACCGCTTTTGGAATTCATTTTGGGACGTGTAAACCAGATCCTACTGCTAAAAAATATTGTTGCTGCTCCACTGATCCATGATCATCACCAAATGGGGAGGACAACCGGTCCTACTAGATCACCAACTCTGTTTTTCACTCTTTCTATCTAGGAATTTCCTTTATTATGCTTTGTAATGGCAATGCTAATGTATAATTTATGGCTTGTGAACAAGGTTCCTTCTGGGCCAACTTTAATTCAAGTTTAATTGAGTAAGAGTTTATTTTGTATTATGCAAATGTTTTTAAAGTGATTTTTTAAAAACACCAAAAAATATATTTTGAAGTAAAGAATATTTTTTTTTCAAAAACATTTTTGTAACAAAAAAATAAACAGTCTCTTGAATTAGAAGCGATGATTTTTCTTTTACAGTAGGTTTGTTAATTCAAAATTTAGCTGAGATGTGATTATAACTCATAGATCAACATCTTTCCATCTACTTCGATGCAGCATCCTTGAAGCTTTATTAGATTCCGGTGCTGAAGTTTCACAAAATACTTGACTTCATTTTTAGACTCATCGACTCCTAGTTTCGAATTCCTACGGAGCCACTTCACAGCTATTCTCATCCATCATTCAATGTTTCCTGTATAGAGTCCCTCGGTATCAGTAGCAAACCATGCATTTTCTCAAGAAAGTTGTGAATCATAGTTTGGTACTGCATACCGCATTACCACAACACCTGTTGAAACTTTGAAAGTTTAAAACACTTACTCAATTTTTTCTTTATATTTGGTTCTGTAATAGGTTCGAATGAGCTAATACCACAGAACTACAGAGGATCCAGGAGTTTGTATCATTAAATTACGTAGCCGTCAAGAAATTTGCATGATTGTGTATAGATCAGTACCTTATGTACGGGTCAGAAACCAGTTATATTCCTGCGCACGTAATTGCTGTGACTAAAGAGGAAGCAAGGGATCTCTTCTTTCTTTTAAACTAAAATTGCTTTGACACATGAAATATAACGAGCTCTATAACAAATTGTGGGAATGGTCAGAATTTCAGAGAGTTAGACAAGGAGCAGAATTCCCGCAGACAACACACGACTTACTAATGCATAGACAGACACTCTTCAGTGCATCTTGTCATAAGATGTTTTACGTAAACAGGATATGATGTTTAGAGTAAAGAAGAAAATTTTCTTCTGTTGCATTTTACTTCCCATCTCAGCTTTTACTTGAGTTGGTCTCTGAACGAATCATATGGACAGTTACTATACTTAATATTTGACTTTACTGTAAGTAATTAGAATCGTAGTATTAGAAAATGGTTTCTCCATCCTTGCATAAATCTCCAGCTCTTTTTCAACAGTTACTCTGATATCAACTAGGTCCCCGAACCCCTAGTATTAGAAAATGATTTCTCCATAGGTTAGGTTGTTCCGAAGCAGCCATCCTTGCATAAATCTCCAGATCTTTTTCAACAGATACTCTGATATCAACTAGGTCCCCGAACCAGAGAAAGCAAGCACTCCCTCCTTCCCTGATGTCCAGATTTGAATATGCTGTACAGCTGCAGTTCTTCAAGCACACACGTTCTGGCATTCCTCAAGAATATTCATGCTCTCGTTAAAACATAATGTGCTTGTCTGAGGCTGCCTCACACCAGAGAGCTTTCGAAACCCATCTCCAGGGCAATTTAGTGGAGTTTCTAACACAACCACTTGATCAATCTTTGACTTCTGGGCCACTTTTTCCTCTAGAGCCTTGATGTTTTTGCTTTGCACCTGATCAACTGTTGATTAGCAACCTTTCTTCACCCTTGAAAAGTGGCTCTGATACCAATTGTTAAGGTTAATGCTTAACAACACAAAGCTTATAGAAAATTGAGAGAGAGATAGAAAAAATTGTAGAGATGATGGAGTTTTGCAATTTACTGCAAAATGTTTGTTGCAAATAAAGCTACTGTTGAACAACTCTTTTTTGTTAATCAAGTCATTATTTTTCTGTTGTTTTTTAGGCCATCAGTTACCAAAATTCTTGTATAGATGGTTGCCTCATTTGCTGCTAAAGAAGCGGTCTTTGGGCTGAAACGATCAAATCAAAATCAGCTCCAACAAATTAGGAAGTCAGTTGCAAATAAAGCTACTGTTGAACAACTCTTTTTTGTTAATCAAGTCATTATTTTTCTGTTGTTTTTTAGGCCATCAGTTACCAAAATTCTTGTATAAAAGATTGCTTTGTGTCAATAAAACAGTACTGATTTGCAGTCCCATTACAACCCTTTATACAACAATGTTCTTCAATTTTTACTTGAATTCCAAGGTAACTATACAAGTGGGATTTATACAAGTCCTTGGCCTTTCATTATTAACTAACTGGCCAACCAACTAATGAATCACGTGCGCTTTAATCCCTCCACGTGCAAAAACTACAAAACGTACTGCTGCCTTCGTCTGTTGTTGCTTCTCTTCTAACTTTCAAGCTTATCCTGCAACATGCAACACCATATCCCCAGATATCATTTTCTGGACATTCCAGGCTGAAAGATCCTAACTTAAAGGTTGCATTAGCTGAAATAATGGTATCACCATCTGTGATGGATTGAGTGGTGTTTATGGTGTCAATGACATTGGCCGTTTCTTTTATCAGCTATAAAGAAGAGAATCAGAGAAATGTAATTCTTTGATATTCTCGTTCTTTTTCCTGCAGCTTTCTTTGTTAAAATTAAGCAAGGTTCTCAGTTCTGGTTGATATAGAATGTAACATTTCCAAAAATAAAATAAAATAGAATATATTTTATCTTGTTTGAGATCTTAAGTTATTTTAGACTTTTTATTCAAATTCTAATCAAGATATTCTTGGTTTACTTTATCTATTCTATTTCATTTAACAGTTTAACAAAACTAAAATGTGATTTTAATTGATTTTTGTTTGTTACAATTTAAGGAGTAAATAAAGAGAAAACATTAATATTATCACATTATTATTAATATTCAAAATAATTATTACTATTTTTATTAATATTGGTATTATTTTAAAAAATTGAATGTATCACTAATATATATAATTTATATTCATATTGTTGTTTTTTTATTTGTATTTTATAGAAATTTGAGCATTACAAGTGAGGTTTTAAATTTCATTAACTTTCGCAATATTATCTTATTGAATAAGTAAATTCATGAAGAAACTAGCTTTTTTCATGAAAAGGATTTAAATTAAAAGATTATTGAGATATTTTTATCTATTTTGATTATAGAAGACAAAGAAATCCATCTTTTTATGTTGAGGATAGATAAAGTAAAAATAATTATTTATTAAAATTAAATTTTCTGGTTGATGATTTTGTGACATTGATAATCTATTAAAATTGTAATATTTAATTGATGATTTTTCATACATATCAGATTAAGATTATTATTTTTATATTAATAATAGAAATGATGTTTAATTTATTTTTTTTTTTGTATTAAAACCTTTTACCTTAATAGTATTTTAGTATTTTATTTATGTTAAATTACTTTACGTTAAAGGTTTTTTTAGTCTTAATTCTTGAATATATATAAATATTTTAAATTTTAAAATTATATTTAGATGATTGATATTGTATTTATATTATATAATTTAAAATTAATTTATTTTTAATTTTAATTAAAATCATATTTATTAAATTAATATTTTAAGATACCCAGAAACAAAATATTAAAATACTTCGAAACTAGAATTTATCATTTTAATAAAAAGAATTAAAACACCAACCCAAACGTAAGCTTCCCGAACCTTGTTTAAGATAGTCACCGGAAAAGGTCAACATTTAACACTGCAACCAGTCTGTAGGGAAGGCAACATTCCATTTATTAGTGGAATGCAGAAGCGACGAGTAAAAACAATTGAAAACTTAATTAAATTTTAAAAAATAAAGTTTAAATTAAAAAAACCAATTAAAAAAATTAAAAAATACTTGATCCCATTCGATTTTAAAATCTAAAATTAAAAAACTTTAATCGAACAAATCAAATTAAAAAAATAAAAAATATTAAACTAAAAAAATAATATAATTTTTATTGAATTAAATAGAATCAAAATTAGGTGGTTGAGTTTAAATTTTTAATTTTATTTTTTATATTTTATAAAATTTTAATTTAATTAGTTTTATAGATAAAAATTAGATTAAATAAAAAATAATCATCCCTGGAAAAAGTATGCGTTTATTTCTGGATGATAATGACAGGCAAAATTGATAGTCAAAGCTCAAAAGAGAGCAGACTGAAGCAGTGATTGTCATTCTAGATGTGCCGTGGACTTTAAGGAGGCCACCCCACTGCTTTTAACTCTAACGCGTTTGCCGTGGACAATAAAGAAGGCTACCCCACTGCATTAAAGTCAAAAAGTTAAACCATGATATCTCGAAGAAGATCTTGAGTATACAAGTACCTAAGGAGTGCACTATCGATAACCTAGAGCTTAAGCTTTAAGGAAACGTGAGAATAAGTTTTAGGTTTCATATGTTTGGTGTAAAATAGTTTATTTTAAAAAATAATTTTTTTATAAAATAATTTTTTTAAAAATAAATAATTTTTTAATATTTAGTAGTATTATGAAAAATATTTTTTATTATTTGATTATATTATAAAAAATAAATTGAAAAATAAATTATTAATACTTTATTTTTTATTAAAATAATAAAGAACAAATCATACAAATTAAAAAGTTAAATAAAAAAATTAAAAAAATATAATTTTATAAATGATCTAAAATAGAATAAATATAATTAAAATAATAGGATCAAATCTAACAAATAAAAAATAAAAGATGATGAAATTAAAATAACAATAAGTATAATTTCATAATGAAATAAAATAAGAAATAATTAAAAGAATGAGGATCAAATTTGATAAATAAAAAATTTTAGTTAAAAAATGATAAGAGAAAAGAAAATAACAATCATAAAAATAAGAATCAAAGTTAATATAAAAATTAAATTAAATCAAATTTTAAGGGATAAAATAAAAAAATCAAACAAAATATATATTAATTAAAAGTTTGAAGATCAAATTTGATATAATCAACAAATAATATAATATTTTTAAATTTTTCACAACTTCTAGAAAGTATTTTCAGTCCAAAATAAAAGAAAAATACTTTTCTAAAATTCAAGTTAAATTTTTGTTTGACTGAAAAATATTTTTTACCAATTAAATTTTTTAATATGAAATAAATATTAAAAAATTTAAAAAATAAAAACCCACTTTCAAATCAATCAAACTCCATCTAGTTTATTAGATTGTGCTGGGTTGATGCTATTTAGTATACTTTTATCCTCTTATTTTACGCCTTTCTTACTAGGAGTTCTGATCTGTTCTGGTCAGTAAAGTTAATGTACTGTTAACTGTGTTTTGAACGCCCCAGGATTCCACGGCAATGGTATTTTGTTGTGGTTCGGCTAGTTGCCATTTTGGACCTTTTTTGCACAAGTTTTGCAGACCAGAAATGTGAACTCAAGAGAAGCCAGGAAGACAAATGAGTGGTGTTGGATTGATAGTAGCTTATCCCTACAATGATACATGCAGGAGGTCGGGATTGTTGACGGTTTCACTTGGAAATCGACAGCAAATGTGGAATATTTTTCCAGTTACCAAGATATTGAGATGTATGTAACTGAGAGCAATGGAAGCTAGCATTTGAAACTTGGGAACACAAACAATGGGGAGACATTCCTGTTGATGTAAACATGAAGTTCTGTTTTTCTTATTTCTTTTTTGGTAGATCTTCATCTTTAAATCAAACAGAAGCCTGGACAATTACCAAAAAGGGGGTGGGTGGGTGAACAAATGCCTATACAAATGATAATATAACTAAATAATTTCTGAATGAGAGAACAGAAGACAGAAAACTATGGAGTCGTTTCTATAACAGAAAAAGTCCCAGGTATGAAAAGTAGAAAAACTACCATTACAAAAGAGTGAACTATCTTGCTTCTAGTTGTGTCATGGTGACTTCATTTGCTGAAACCTTGCTCTGAGTTGAAGAAGAAGTTGCTTTACCAACATCCCTTGTGGTAAAAAAACCAGGCTCTTTCGGCTGAGGCAATTCACTTTCACTGCCCAACATCATAACCACTGTTGACATGCCTGGCCTATCTCTCGGACTGCGCTGCACACATAATAGACCTATATGTATCGAACGCAGTACTTCATAGAAATTGCATGATTCTACAATTGATTCTGCAATAAGCTCTGAGGCCCTGCCTTCTGTAAATAATCTCCATGCCTGGCATTAAGCATTATATTAGCATGCAGCTTGGAATGCAGAGATAATAAAATGGTTCTGCTGCGAAACTTACATGTCCGAGAAGGTTCTGCTTGTGGTCTGGATGACAAAATCCTTTATTTCTCTTGCCACTCACTATCTCTAGCACCATTACACCAAAGCTGAAGACATCTGATTTCACAGAGTAGAGTCCATCAATTGCATACTCTGGTGCTATGTAGCCACTGCAGGAAGACATTCAATGTTAGAAAATGCTAAATCACATTTCAAGAACTGTAAACGACCGGCAAATAGAAGAGCACTTACTATGTTCCCACCACCTTATTTGTATTGGCTTCAGTTTCATTTCCTCCGACACTTCTAGCCAGGCCAAAATCAGAAATTTTTGGGTTCATTTCATGATCTAATAAAATGTTGCTGGCCTTCAGATCTCTATGAATTATTCTTAGTCTCGAATCTTGGTGAAGATAAAGGAGTCCCCGAGCAATCCCATTGATAATGTGGAAGCGTTGAGGCCAGTCTAGTAGATTGTCCCTTGTTTTATCTGCAAAATTTTGTTCGTTATTTAATTATTTTCAGGTTATTTAAATGCATGGGAAGGAGAAAAGGCAATGCATAACCAATATTTTGTTGTATGTTCTGGTATGACGAATTATAATGGCAGCATGTGTGACAAGAGAAGCAGAGAAATCCCTTCCTCAATACACAGCGCATCATTTTCAAAGGGATAATAGAGGAAGCTTAACAGGGGCAGGTTAAATGTACTTATGATTTCTCCTCTCTCCCAATAATATGCTACTAATTTTGATTTTGCTACCAGGACTTGGCTTTAGCCGTGGCTCCAGTCAAAGCATCACTTAAACAAAGTAGGATTTGGAGTTTGCGTGCCAACAAAATTAAGCGAGAAATACAGCAGCTAAATTTGTAAGAGTTTTGAGACACGTACCGAAGATAAAGAAGTCCAAGCTTTTGTTGGGCATCATCTCATATATCAGCATCGTTTCATCACCTTCAATGCAGCAACCTAGAAGCTTCACTAGATTTCGATGCTGAAGTTTCACAATATGCAAGACTTCGTTTTTGAATTCATCGAGTCCTTGCTTTGAAGTCTTTGAAAGCCTCTTCACAGCTATTTCTTGTCCATCGTTTAGCTTTCCCTGTAAATGGTCACTCCACATATATTATATGCATGCCTTATTGTCATTTACTAAAACTGATACCTTGCACAGAGCTACATCAGCGCTGCCAGTAGCTTGTACCACTCGATTTCGAAATGTCGACAAATTGTGGGGCTGTTTATCAAAGTATTACCTGATAGACAGTTCCAAAACCACCTTCTCCGAGTATATTGGCCGGAGAAAAGTAGTTGGTGGCACGAGACATCGTACTTAAATCAAACATGGGCAATTTTAGATCTTCCTCCTCGCCCTGGTTATTTTGACTTGGTTCCAGAATATCTTTCTTTTTTCCTGCGAAGTATCATAACAATGACTTGAAAAGAAACAAATAATCATCTATGTTCTATTGAATTTCAAATATATTGAGTTCCTTTACAAATTTCCGTGGTATTTCATATGAACAACAACCATGTATAAATGTTTAACAAGCTTGAAAAGGAGTAGACGCGGGGAATTTATGATTTAATGGATTGGAGAACTTACTGTTTTTCAGCATCTTCTTTCTCCGGACAAGCAGGATCAAGGCTAGACTGAAGACCACTGCTATAGATATCACAGAAATTATTATGCTCCACGTTCGTTTTTTCTCTTTGGATTTGGCCTCTGCGGAACCAGCGTTTTCTAGACATAAGGCAGTTAAGAGAAGAGAAACTTGAAGTTAGAAATCAGATAGGAAATTCTCATTCTTGCTTTACTCGAATGGTTGATCGGTATGGGTGGACAGAAGTCATTAGGGAGCCAGACCAATCGAACTCTCTCATATATGATATTCATTAGTTGTAAAACAAATATGTTCATGTATCTATCGATTCAGCATGAGCAAGACGCCAATCTAGATGAGAAAATTCACCACAATGACATAACATTCAGACAGTTAATTTCATGCAGTATGTACTACATTTGGCAAGTTATTAGAATCTCAGCATTTGAGAGTTGAATCGGAGAGAGGATTTCATACCTAGTTCTGATGCAGCCATCCTTATATAAATATCTTGCCCATTTTCATTGATCTGTCTCATATCAACCAGGTCACCTAACCAAAGCAAGCATCCACTCCCTCCATTAATGCTGATGTCCAGATTTGCATAAGCTGTACAGGAGCAGTTCTTCAGGCATGTGCTTCTGCACTCGTCGAGACTCATGGTCCTGTTAAACCAGGATTTTCTTGTTTCAGGCAACTTTACGCCAAAGAACTTTCGAAACCCATCTTCAGAGCAATTCAATGGAGTCTTTCTAACACAACCACTTGACCAATCCATTGTGTCCCAGTCTTTAGAAAATTTTGGAGAAAATCCTTCCAAACAACCACATACAGGGGAGTTGTTGATACTACAGGTGGCATATGCGCCACAAAGTTTATAACGATCGCAATTATCAGTTTGCACTGAAAGATAAAGTTCCCAAGATTGCGTTCGATCAATCCAGGTGAAGCGCTGGATATCACCATTCTGGTTTATCACCATCCTTGAAAGAAATGAGCTGTTAACAAGCTTATAGGTGTAGTATTCCTCATCACCATCATAAACGAATCTGTATGTGTATATTGGATTTGGTTTCAGTTGAGGAGTACCACTGAACCGCATACCATTCCATGGTCCGGACCGAAACCTCTCGCTTGAGCCCTCTCTCATAATTAACTCAGAATATGCAGCAGGATCAAGTCTGTAAGTATAATTACCTCTAGAAGGGTCATCAGCTGCCTTCCATGATGATATGTACCGATCCAGACCTGTTACTTTATTCCTTCCAAGCTTCATCTCTGGCAGGAACGTATCACCAGGATAGTCAAAACTCTGCCACAAGGGATTTTCCAGGTTACCATCACCCTCCTCTTTCACAACAAGGTTTCCTGAATCCAAAAGCTGCGCAATAGGATTTCTTGCAGACCTTGATGAGTTGGAAGACCATATTGTGTTCCCACTTCGATCAACAAGGATAAGAATTCCTTGGCTAGTAATCCTTAAAACACCTGAAGAATCATTAAGCGGGGTTCCTCTGTTAGCAACCCAAACTATAGTCGTGGTAGATATTTGGTTGTACAATATGCCCAAGTAACGGTTGATGGAGCTGCCGAAGCTGAAAAATCCCAGTTTAAAGCTTCCACTAGCTGAAACAATGGAATCCCCATCTCTAAATGATTGAGTTGTATTTATGGAGTCAACTGCTGTGGATGGTATAATAATCAACAACAAAGAGGAGCAGAAAAGAAGCAAACTAAAGTAATCCATTGATATTCACATGGTTTTGGATGCAGTGCCAAACTGTTTTTGACCAGGATGTAAAATAACCAATGGAAAGAAAATGGAAGGGAGATTCAAGCACTTGAAATGATCTCCTGGGAAAGCTACAGAAAGTAGCAAATGCCATTATAGATGTGCAGTATGGTCCATAGAGCGCCAAATAGTCTAGAGACAAGACGGCTCGCTATATCAAGAAAGAGAGATATTCCAAGTGCTCCTTTCAACAGCTTGGCATTGACCTGCACATTATCATTGACTTGTCATGTAGGCCCCATTTGATTTGTCTTTTTCAAAAATAATTTCTTTTTATACTTTCAATTTTTTTTGGTTATCATTAAAAATAAAAAATAATTTGTCTTTTTCAAAAATAATTTCTTTTTATACTTTCAATTTTTTTTGGTTATCATTAAAAATAAAAAATAATTTGTCTTTTTCAAAAATAATTTCTTTTTATACTTTCAATTTTTTTTGGTTATCATTAAAAATAAAAAATAATTTGTCTTTTTCAAAAATAATTTCTTTTTATACTTTCAATTTTTTTTGGTTATCATTAAAAATAAATTTAAAAATAAAAAACTATTTAAAAAACAATTAAAATCACAACGCAATCATGCTCACAGGCAAAGAGGCTGCCAATCACAACGACAAACATGCCCAGTAATGAAGGAAGAAGCTAATGAAGGAAGAGGCTTTCGTCACTGTCTTTCCACGCGTACATCGAACTCATGGATAACATTTTTCGATCAAATTAAAAAAAAAAAATTATAAGTGCTCAGTCTGTACAGTAGATTATAATAATAAAGTTGTGGTTTTGCCTTAACCTCAGAATTATCAAGCCTTTCATGGGGTATAATAGTTTTTTTCTAATGGTCAAAAATACCATATATGAATAGGACCAAAGCATGAAATGTTTTCCAATTTTTCAACATGTAAAATTAGATAATTATTTTTAAAAATGAAATTTTCTAAACTTGGTTTCAAAGGCTTTATCATCTTTTTATTTTTGTCTAAACAATTAAATGACTCATTTGATTTTAAAGGTAAATTATATATATATATATATAATCAAATATGTCAAGAAATTTTTTAGTAATTTATTTAATATCAATATTATTAAAAAATAGTTAATATATATAATTATTTCTGTATTTTTTAAACAGCATGTGATACATCATATGATGATATCATATGATAGTCATATCATAATTTATATAAAATAGCATTTATTTCATGTAGGCTTTTTTTCCATCCTAATATGGTACATGTTCCAAACAAATCTCTAGTTGGGTATAAGTGATTTTTTTTTAATTTTTATGATAACCCTGTAAAATTTAAAAGCAGTTTTTTAATTTATTATTTCTTTATTTTTAGTTTTTTTTATTACTGTTTGTTTTATTTGATATGATTTATAAAATTAAAGTTTTTTCAATTTCATCCTCTTTTAATTTTTTTTATATTTTAGATTTGATTATAGTTCTTTTAATTGATATTTTTTTCATTTGAGATGAATTTTAAAAGTTAATTTTTTTTTACAATTTTATTCTTTTTATGTTTTTTCTCCTTATCAATTTAATCCTCATTATTTTAATTGTTTTTTTCTTACAAATATTTTAAAATTAATTTTTTTATTACATGCCTTAATATTGAATTTGTTTGAAATTAAGCATCTTGATTAAGCTCATGTATAGATTTCTTGAGTTGTAAGTTTAAAAAATTAATTCAAGTTTAGAAATTTACCTAAATTTGCTTGGATTTTTTTTTAAGCTCATATTTTTTTCAATCTCATTTCTCTACATTTATTTAATTAGAGATTGAACTCCATTATTTTTTATTTGTTTTTTATATGATCTTTCCTTAATTTTGATAATAACCCAAGTTATCTTAATTTTTTTAATTTATCATTCTCTATTAAATTTAGTTTTTTGTAGAAAATATTTTTCAATTATATTAAATTAGTTGATCATATATAAGCATTAAATATTCATTTTATGATATTTTATACAGTTTACTTTTTAGGTATTTGCTCTGATAGTTCGTTTGGTCTCTCTTGATGTCATTATGAAACCTCTTGTAATGATATATGAATCGTCTTGATAAGTTTTTTTTAGTGGTTTAGCGATGTTAATGACAGAGCTTCAATGAGCTTTTCTTTTTTCTACTTCTAAATATGATACTAACATGTTATTTTTTATAGTTAATTATTATCTTTTTCGTGTGTTATTTATAATATTTTTAAAATCATATCATTAAATTAATTAGGTTTATTGAACTAGTTAACTCGATAATCTAGATCTCATATTTTTTTTACTTCTTTAAAAATATTAGTATTATTTTAATATTTTTTAATGTTAGGAAAAATTTTACTGAGCTCACAGCATAACACAAGCTATCTATATTATTTTTTAATTTATTTTAGGAATATATAAATTGGGTTTAGAGATTTAAAATTCATTTTTATCTTTTTTTTTTATTTAGAAAGGATTTAAAAATAAGGTGAAAATAATTAAATACATTGAATTTAAACTTCATTCCTGAATAAATTAATTGTGAAATGTTTTTATTTTTATTTTTAGAATGCCTAATGTATATTTATTGACGTGGCGGTTAAATATAATTTTCCCTGCTAATTTCCGAGCTAAGCCAGTCTAGCTGCTTATGTGTCTGGCGAGGACTTTGAATTTTGAAACGTTGCGGGCATGTGAGTTGATCATTACCGTATGAAGAAATCTTTGAACTAATTTCCGGCTCCACCACAATCGTAGCAGTACGCTTAGAACTTGATGCTTACATCACGACTGTACGCAATGACTATGTTTGATATGGTTCTTATGATTTGAAGACCAATCAGTGATCAAAATGGCAATAACTAAGAGCAAGTCTTTAAGAGTTTATTGCTCTTTATTTGTATAATTAAAATGTTGGTAGCATGTATTTCAACAATATCATTTTAATTTGAATATATTTTTAAACAAGATCTTTGAACAAAAATATATATATAAAAAACTCAAATATCTCTTAATAAAATATGAATCTAAACATTTATAAAAAAAAATATAAATGATTTATGTCATGGATTTGACATATTAATACAAGATAATTAAGGTTATTTTTTGTTATTTTTTATTTTTAATTTTTAATTTTATTATTTAATATTAAATTAATTAAGAATTAAGTTTCATATTTTGTTTTGAGTTTTTTTCTAAGTTATCGAGGTTTTATAACACATATCACAAATTTAATAGATTAATCTGGATCTATCTAATAAATTGTCGTTCAATATATTTGTTTTAGAAAAAGAAGATGTCATCCTAAGATTTTCTAGAGTTAAAATATATTTTTACTAGTTATCTGAGTTGTCTTTGAACTTATCAAATTAACTAGCTCAAATTGAATCAACCTCTATACAAATACAATTTTTTTATACATGGTTATTAAACTCGGCCTGAGGGTTAACATGGCAAAGGGGTTGAGTCTCCAGTTTCATAGGTCAACCGGGTTCACTCGAGTCAACTCGGATCAACTAGGAAAAATTAAAAAAACTAAAATTTTAATATTTTATATGAAACAATTAAGAAAAATATCAATGTAAATATAGGCTATACATATTGTAAATAATAAAATTTTAAAAAATATTTAAAATGTTTTTATCTCATATTAAAATGATATTATGTTAAGTTTTTAAATTGAAGTATTTAAATAAAAAAAATTTTTATCCAACATTGAAAAAACATAAGTTTTTTTTTGGAAACATAGAATATATATACTAGTGGGTTTCAAATCCCACATTGAAAAGAAAATAATTTTTTCATATATTAATAGGTTTCAAATCCTACATTTTAAAAAAAATATTATATTATCCTTTTAAGTTGAAGTATTTAAATCAAAAGGTTTTTTTAATCCAACATTGAAAAAAATAATTTTTTTTCTTCAAAATATAAAGTATATATACTAATGGATTTTAAATTCCACATTGAAAAAAAAACAATTTTTTTTGGGAACATAATATATATATTAAATAAAAAAAGCATGATTACATTAATTATCTTATTCAAATAATGTTAATACTTGTAAATGTTGTCAGACATTTATGATTATAACTTATATTAACAATAAATCAAGTTCCTTTAACTCAGAAGTCGGTTATACTATACAATATAAGTTATAAAGGTGCCAAGCATTTATTGTATCAAGTGTTATACAACATAAATCTAGATTAGTCATTTAACAAGCGAAGTATTAAAGAGTGAACAAGATAACAAATACAAAACATGTTAGTATTAAATATTGAAGTCTATGTTAAGTTTACACTATACTTATTCTTACACCATTAGTATAACCTTTTCACATATACATGTAACTTAAGGTTAACTTTATTAGGTTGAATTTTTTTAAAAAAAATATATATATACATGTAACTTAAAATATAATGCATTTTTAACTTATGTAACAAGCTTGCGATTAATGACTCCCAAACTAGTTGGTCTTAGGGCAAGTATTAATACACCCCTACAAACTTAGTAAGTTGGGTTGCAGATATTGATATGTAGATAATGCAATGTTTGATTACCTTAAGCTTTTCTCCTCAACCTATATAACAAACATTGCGCCAATAGCTCCCAAGTCAGTTGACTTTAGAGTATTAGGTGTTAAAACACCATTCAAACTTAACTGCTTATGTTAGGGAGGCTACGGAATTAAATTTATCTATATTTTTATTATCATCATTTTTTTTGCTCTTTTTTTTTTGTTTTTATAAATTATATTTATTTATGTAATATGCCTACATTTAAACTGAACATTTACCATAAATTAAAAGTATTATATATTATTAAATATGTTATTATAAAACATGCTTTAGTTAAGGAGTTATTGATACTTCAAGTGTAAAATTATGATATAAAACCTTGATAAAAATACACTTTTAAGTACTAATCACACCTTGAAAATGCTAAGGTAACTGAGTGCATGACATGTAGGCATTCCCATTACAAACCCAAGATTGACATGGAAAAGACTCTCGTAGCATATAAAAAACTTAGATACTTTCAATTAAAACTAGATTGCTGAGGTTATTCATGTCACCAAAGATTGTTGAACATATGACATGACACCAATCTCATGATATGGTTGATAGAGTAATGGTGCATTTTTCTAACGACGAAGTATGAAAATACTTTAATAGTGTTCATCCTCACTTTTCAGATAAATTAGAAAACGTGTGTCTTTGGTTGTGTGTAGATGAATCCAACCTATTTGGGTCATTTATTGCACTTTATTCTTATTGGTTGGTTATACTTATGGTTTACAACTTGCCATAGAGGATTTGTATAAGGTTGGAGTTCATGTTTTTATTTATGCTGATACTCAGTCCAAACAGTCCAAATCAGAATATAGATATTTTTCTTTGACCATTGATTGATGAGTTGATGCAATTGTTGTCCTCCAAGGCTTTGACTTATAAAATATTAAGAAAATAGAATTTTCTTATGAGGGTAGCTTTGACGTGTGCTATTAATGATTTTCCAACTTATGGAATGGTGTCTTATTGGAG
Source organism: Populus euphratica (assembly GCF_000495115.2). Lineage (NCBI taxonomy): Eukaryota > Viridiplantae > Streptophyta > Magnoliopsida > Malpighiales > Salicaceae > Populus > Populus euphratica. Next base: position 70,076 of record NW_011500100.1, on the reverse strand, counting down.
CACGCATGAAAAACTAGTATGTCCATACTGTATGGAAAAAAATATGACATTCACACTAATAAACAATTTTTTTTGGGAACATAATATATATATATATATATATATATATATATATATATAAACGGATTTCAAATCTCACAATAAAAAAATACTATATTATCATTTTAAGTTGAAGTATTTAAATTGAAGGTTTTTTATTCCACATTAAAAAACATTACTTTTTTTTGAAAATATAAAGTATATATATTGATGAATTTTAAATTTCACATTTGAAAAAAAAAATCGGGTCTCATTCGAGTCTCCTAGGTCATAAATTGACCCTCATAGTTGACCGGGTTTGACCAAATCATTGCACCAGCCTGTCTTTTAACAAACTTAGACCAGTCTAATCCCTAAATCGACCCACCGGATTGGTAAAGATTTAATAATTATGCTTTTAATTTTTTTTTATTGAAAAAACATATTAATAATCGGACTCGCAGCATAAGAAAGACCAAAGAAGATACAGTGTTCAATAATTACCGTGGCATCCAGGCATCAAGTCCACAATCCAGCTAAGAAGGCAGATCATTCTTGCTGAATATATGAAATTGGGAGAAGTTTAAATTCTTCCATGGCAACTTCCTCCTTCCACGTTCATTCATGTTTCCGGTATGGTTTAGCCAACAGTAGCAGTCATTCATAATCAATGGGTCTTTGCTTTTATTTCGTCCAGTCGTCTGATTTGAAAGACGAGTAGTGTCTTTTGAACTTGGATCATGCCTGGCTTCTATTGACGATGATTGTCTTCTAATCCGCGGTTCATGTACTATTGTAATGTTCTTAAACCGGAGCCGAGTCGTTAACCCGGCCGCTGCTGCCATGTATTTGAGATAACTGCTGGTCTTTTAGTTTACGAGCACACCTAATTATTTTTTATCTGATTGGCTTTTAATCGGTCGGCTTGGTTAATCAAGATAGTGCTTTTTACTTTTAAAATTATTTTTATTTTAAAATTATTAAATTAACATTTTTAGATTTTTTTTTAATAATTTCAATATACTAACATAAAAAAATAAAAATTATAAAAAAACTTTATTTTAAAATATTTTTAATTAAAAAACACTTTAAATCTCATTACCAGATACACACTTAAATTTCGTTAGGTTAATGACTTACCTTCATTAAATGACAAATCCTATAATCTAAGAGACTATAATCATGATATTTTTATGTATGTTTTCTTTAGAAATGTGGTAAATATTTTTTTTAAATGATGTTGTGTTGGTTTTACTCTCCAGTTATCTACCTTTTTACTTTACTTTTTCAACCAACGTAATTTTCGTACAATATATTTGGAGTTATCACAACTGATATGATTTAAAATATTTTTTTTATATATTTATTTTTTTAAATTTTTTTTTGATATCAAAATTAAAATAATAAAATTACAAATTTATAAATGTATAATTTAACGATAATACTACTAAAGACCACCTTAATATATCAAGAGTCTATTTGTTTTTATATTCTAAAAGTGTTTTTAAAACATTTGAAATTTTTATTTTTTTTTGCTTTAATTTATTTTTTTATGATTTTAGATATTTTGATATACTAATATTAAAAATAAATTTTAAAAAATAAAAAAATTATATTGTTTTAATATATTTATAAACATAAAATATTTAAAAAAAAACAAATGATATTGATTTCCTAATATTTGACAAATATCACTAAAACAACCTATTTTATCTACATTTGTTGTTACAGCCAGCCGAGAATCATTTAAGCCTAATAGTTTTGGTTCCAATGTGTAAAAATGCATTTGTAGTCAAGTTTATCCAAAGGGCTATTGTTTGTCAAGTCGTGTCATTTAGCTTTTATTGCTTTTTGACGAAAACTTAGTGCACAGTACATAAGTATTTGCCCAAAAATTCAAGATTAAAGTCATTTGAAAAATAAAAAATACATGCCAAGAAAAGTGGCATTTTTTTAGTGATGCCATCCACCGCTCACAATGATCTATGTATGGGTGTGTAAAAGCTCAAGTTGAAGTACGAACCAATAAAAAATAATAGGTTTTTATAATATAATCAAATTTATTAACTATAAAATAAACAACATTGCCCAGAAGTTTAATGAATAACAACAAAATTATTAATAAAAATTTTTTATTGATACTTCAAAGTAATATTTACCAACCGATTTAAATTTTTTACTCACATTATCGGTATATACCAATAGAATTATTATGTCATAATTCTAGATGGAATACAAAGAATTTTAAAAAACAAAACAGTGTGATGACATGAAAGTTTTTATAAACAATTTTACTAACAAAGTTACATAGGAATTCAAATCGGCATCTCTATATAGTGATTTGTCTACTTCACCTGTAGAATTGTCATCGAAATCACAAACAAAAATATTTCATCGATGATTTCAACAATAAACATTAATATATCACCATGTTGTCGACCCTTCCTTCTCTTATTTCTCCTTCTTCTTCCCTATTGTTTCATCTAAACAAACCCAAAAAAAAAAAAACTGCAAAGAACCACCCCTCAAAACATCCCTCACTTCTCAACACAAATCATCCTTTTTTTATTTTTTTGTAGTCATAACATACGTATCCTAATTATTGTGGATTACTTATGTTAGTATGTGATTAGTACTTAAAAGTGCATTTTTATCATGGTTTTATATCATCATTTTGCACTTGAAGTATCAATAACTCCTTAACTAAAATATGTTTTATAATAATGTATCTAATAATATAAGATACCTATAATTTGTGGTAAATGTCTATTTTTAATGCAGGCCTATCACATAAATGAAAGGATTGATTGATGACTTGAAGAACTTAAATTGCAAGGATAAAGAGATGGCCAAACTTAGAAAAGAGATGTCGGTGCAATCCAAACCGGAATACTGTTCGGTAATTGAGTCATATCTGGAGCTATATATCTCAGATTTAGGTCCAATTTATATGGATGGAAAGGTAAGACATAGGCCTACAACTTTCATATGGAGCCCAAGATCTAAAAAGGTCATTATCAAGTCCAAATTGTAGCAACAACAAAGAAGCCCGAATCTGTCTTCCAGCCCGAGCACCGTTCGGTATTTTGGCCATATCTAGAGTTCTAGAAGTCAAAATGAGCTGAATTTTTTACACAAGAAAGCTGAGACAATTGCCTACAACTTTCATGTTTGCAACTGGCTCCAGTTTTGACGTTATCAATGATGTTTTGGGCAGACAAGAGAAGATAAGGATTGTCACCAAGTCAAAAGTTGGCCACCCACTTATCAATTAGTCATCAAATCAATAGTTCCCAATTTTGGCCTATAAAAGGAGGCATTTGCCATGCATTTAGGCATCTTGGTTTCCAGATCAAGATCATGCTTTTCCTTTCTCTCTTTGTATTTTTTGTAATGTTTATGCTTTGCTTTCATTAATATTAAGTTTATGCCTTTCATTTCCTTTCCTTTACTTAGTTAACTTTTATGTTCTTATTTTGTTTATCTATTTTGCTTTCTTTCATTATGTCTAGCTAAGTTAGTTATGTCAAGGTGAAAAGGTTACACTAATGGTGTAAGAATAAGTATAATGTAAACTTAATATGGACCTTAATGTTTGATACTAACATGTTTTATATTTGTTATCTTGTTCACTCTTTAATTCTTTGCTTGTTAAATGACTAATCTGGATTTATGTTGTATAACACTCGGTACAACAAATGCTTGGCACTTTCATAGCCCATAATGTATGATATAACCGACACCTGAGCTATGAAAGGAACTTGATTTGTTGTTAACATAAGTTATAATCATGAATGCTTGACGAGATTTACAAGTATTAGCATTAATTGAATAAGATGACTAATGTAATCATGTTAACAATATATAATCTGATTGGAACCTCCTTTGTGTGTGGTTTCCAATTCAATAATAAAAGTTTATACTATACTTGTTTGATATACCATTAGTGGAACCTCTAACCTTGACATTTGTTATTATTATTGTTTAATCCTTACATTAATTTTCCATCTCCAAGTTCTCATCATCTTCTTCTTCTTCTCTTTCTTTATTATTATTATTATTATTACTACTACTACTACTACTACTACTATTATTATTATTATTATTATTATTATTATTGTTGTTGTTGTTGTTGTTGTTATTGTTATTGTTATTGTTATTGTTGTTATTATTGTTATTACTATTATTATTGTTGTTGTTGTTGTTATTGTTGTTGTTGTACTATTGTCATTTATAATTTGTACAATTAACCTCCCTGTGGTTCGACCCCGGTCTTGCCGGGTTATTTATTACTTCGACACTCCTGCACTTGGGAGAAGACATCAATCTTTCAGTCGTGTCAGTATGTACACAGAGAACTATTTATTTGTAATGAGAAAATGGTAGAAATGATGGTTGAGTCAATTTTTAGTGCTAACAACTTACATTAAGTTGTAAATAACAATAGTAATCCTTATAGGAATATGGTTATGGATGCAATGAGAATGAATCAAGATAATGTTAGTTAATGTCCAATTCTAGAAGAAGAACCTAATGCAAACACAACTTTTTTATTTGTTGAAAGATTTTTATGAACCATTATAGAATGACTGCATGAATCACAGTAAATTATTAGTCATTGCATAGGTGTTCACCATTAAGTTGGATTATAGGGTGAATGAGACCAGTTATAACAAAATTATCGAATAGACAAGAATCATTTACCTGAAGGGAACAGGCATATAGAAAAGTTCTATATTGTTAAGTCCATGATAAAATCCTTTGGTTTAGGATACCAGAAAATTGAGATGTGCCCTAACTTCTATATGATGAAAATGCTAAGCTAACTGAGTGTATGACATGTGGGCATTCCCATTTCAAACTCAAAACTGACATGGAAAAGACTCTTGTGGTATATAAAAAACTTAGATACTTTCCAATCACACCTAGATTATAGAGGTTATTCATGTCATCAAACATTGTTGAATACATGACATGGTACCAATCTCATGATACGGTTGATAGAGTAATGGTACATTCTTCTAACGACGAAGCATGGAAACACTTTAATAGTGTTCATCCTTACTTTTCAGCTAAATTAAGGAATGTGCATCTTGCTTTGTGTACAGATGAATTCAACCTATTCGGGTAATTTGCTGTACTTTATTCTTATTGATTGGTTATACTCATGGTTTACAACTTGCCACCAAGGATGTGTACAAGTTTGGAGTTTATATTTTTATCCATGATGATACCCGGTCCAAACAGTCTAGATCAAAATATAGATATTTTTCTTTGACCATTGATTGATGAGTTGACGCAGTTGTGGTCCTCCAAGGCTTTGACTTATAAAATATTAAGAAAATAGAATTTTCTTATGAGGTTAGTGACACGACTAAAAGATTGATGTCTTCTCCCAAGTGCAGGAGTGTCGAAGAAATAAATAACCCGACAAGACCGGGGTCGAACCACAGGGAGGTTAATTGTACAAATTATAAACGACAATAGTATAACAACAATAATAATAATAACAACAACAACAATAATAATAATAGTAATAACAATAATAACAACACTGACAATAACAATAACAATAATAACTATAATAACTATACTAATAATAATAATAATAATAATAAAGAAAGAGAAGAAGAAGAAGATGATGAGAACTTGGAGATGGAAAATTAATGTAAGGATTAAACAATAATAATAACAAATGTCAAGGTTAGAGGATCCACTAATGGTATGTCAAACAAGTATAGTATAAACTCTTATTATTTAATTGGAAACCACACATAAAGGAGGTTCCAATCTGATTATAGATTGTTAACATGATTACATTAGTCATCTTATTCGATTAATGCTAATACTTGTAAATCTCGTCAAGCATTCATGATTATAACTTATGTTAACAACAAATCAAGTTCCTTTCATAGCTCAGGGGTCGGTTATACCATACAGTATGGGCTATGAAAGTGCCAAGCCTTTGTTGTACCAAGTGTTATATAACATAAATCAAGATTAGTCATTGAGCGAGCAAAGGATGAGAGAGTGAACAAGATAACAAATACAAAACATGTTAGTATCAAACATTAAAGTCCATATTAAGTTTACACTATACTTATTCTTTCACCATTAGTGTAACCTTTTCACCTTGACATAATAAACTTAGCTAGACATAATGAAAGAAAGAAAAATAAATAAACAAAACAAGAACATAAATAAGATAAAAGTTAGCTAAGTAAATGAAAGGAAATGAAAGGCATAAACTTGATATTAATGAAAGCAAAACATAAACATTACAAAAAATACAAAGAGAGAAAGCAAGAGCATGATCTTGATCTGGAAACCAAGATGCCTAAATGCATGGAAAATGCCTCCTTTTATAGGCCAAAATTGGGAACTATTGATTTGATGACTAATTGATAAGTGGGTGGCCAACTTTTGACTTGGTGACAATGCTTATCTTCTCTTATCTGCCCAAAACGTCATTGATAATGTTAAAATTAGAGCCAGTTGCAAACATGAAAGTTGTAGGAAATTGTCTCAGCTTTCTTATGTAAAACATTCAACTCATTTGGACTTCTAGAACTCCAGATATGGCCAAAATACTGAACAGTGCTCGGGCTGGAAGACAGATTCGGGCTTCTTTGTTGTTGCTACAATTTGGACTTGAAAATGGCCTTTTTAGATCTTGGGCTCCATATGAAAGTTGTAGGCCTATGTCTTACCTTTCCATCCATATAAATTGGAACTAAATCTGAGATATATAGCTCCATATATGACCCAATTACCGAACAGTGTTCCGGTTTGGATTGCACCGACATCTCTTTTCTAAGTTTGGCCATCTCTTTATCCTTGCAATTTAAGTTCTTAAAGTCATCAATCAATCCTTTTATTTATGTGATAGGCCTGCATTTAAAATGAACATTTACCACAAATTAAAGGTATCTTATATTATTAGATATATTATTATAAAACATGCTTTGGTTAAGGAGTTATTGATACTTCAAGTGCAAAATGATGATATAAAACCATGATAAAAATGTACTTTTAAGTACTAATCAGTTAGCTTTGATATGGACTAATAATGATTTTTCAACTTATGGAATGGTTTCTTATTGGAGCAAGCATGGAAAACTAGCATGTTCATGCTGCTTGGAAAAAAATATGACATTCATGCTAACAATAGAGGTAAAGCTTCTTTTTTTTTTTTTACTGTCACCTGCATTTCTTGCCAAAGAATCATAGGTATAGAAAGAACAGAAATGATTTCTTTGTTTGGCATAATTGAAAAGAATGTTGAACCCCAACATCTTTCTAGTGAAGAATTGCATGACATTGTATTAGAGTACGGTGATATTGTGTTTGATTTTTAATTTGGTAAGCAAAGTTTCCTGGTTTTAGTTTAACCCATAACTGGGTAAAACAAAGTATTTTTTAGAAGCTTTCATATTGGAATACCAATCTTCTTTACCATAACATTGATGTTATGCATATAGAAAAGAACGTGTTTGAGAATATTTTTAATATTTTCATAGATGTGAAGGGGAAGACAAAGGAGCTAGAATGGATATAGCATTGTTCTATATCCATAAAAACATGGAGTTGGTTTTTGATGGGTCACGGGTCACAAAGCTAAGAGCAAACTTCATGTTTGAGAAAAATACACAACTACAAGTCTACCAATTGTTTAAAAGTTGTGTTTTCTTGATGGATATACCTTGAACATATCAAGATTGGTTAATGGAGGAACTTATTGTGATTTGTTGCCAAAGGGCATGGATGCACTTATAGAGATCAGACATTTCTTTAGAGATATATACTCCAGCAAGTTGCAGACACATCACATTGAAAGACTTGAAATGAATATTGTCAAGACATTATGTAAACTTGATATGATATTCATTTCATCATTTTTTAACTCAATGGAGCATCTACCTATATATTTACCATATGAAGTAAAAGTTGGAAGACAAGTCTAGTATAGAGAAATGTATCTATTTGAGAGATTAGATAATTACAGATACAATGTAATTCATAAAATATTTTCATTATTTTTCTGAATTGAAAATATTTGTTTAATTCCATGCAGGTACTTATTCAATCTTAAGAAAAAGGTTAAGAACAAGGTGCATGTTGAGACTTTAATATATGATTCTATATTGTTGAAGAGATCTCAACATTTATCTTGTACTATTTCAAACCTCATTTGAGAACGAGAATCAACCGCGTTCCACAACATGATGATGGTGGTGAAGTGCCTTCTAGTGAAAACTTGTTAGTATTCTTCAATCCTAGATGACTCACATATAAAAATATCATAAGGAGAAGATATTTGTCTGAAATAGAATTCAAACAAGCACACAATTATATTCTATTTAGCTGTGATATACTGAGACCTTTTATTTAGTAAGTATATGCACTACTTAAAATTTTGTTATAAATATACTATTTATATATTATAATATCATAAACTCAAATAATTTTGAAAAACTTGTAATCTATATCTACAATATTTTCTGTCTAATAACTCACAGTTGATCGAATCATAAATCTTTTGATTACAAGATGAACAAATTATCATGTGGAACAAAACAGATGTAAGTACTATTACAAACTCATTACCTCTTACAAGTTTTTGTATTTCATTAAAGAATTCTCCTTTACTATTCATTTTTGTACTTAATACACAAGGTTTATCAAATGTGAATGAGTGTTAGTGTTTCATTGTCTTTATTAAACCTGAGTCCTAAAAGAAAAGTTAAGTGCTATAAAAAGTATTTTTTCAATGGATATGTGTTTCATATTAAAGAATATAGACATGAAAAAAAATATATAATAGTGGTATTTGTGTTAAAGGATCAACTTATAGTGAGTTTGAAGTTGACTATTATGGTAAATTAGAAGAAGTTGTCGATTTGCAAAACATAGCAAGTATAATAGAGTGTTCTTATTCAAATGTTATTGGTATGACACCACTGACAAAGGCATCAAAGTAGATCCTCACTATGTTTTGGTCGAAATTAACTCAAAAGCTGGACTCTATAACGTAAACGATGTCTTTGTTTTTGCAAAGCAATCCTAACAAGTTTATTACACATACACCCCTTCCTTTAGAAAAGACCGATCAAGAGGTGATTGGTTATCCATTTTAAAAACAAAATCTAGGGTCGTGTTGAGGTTGTTTAAGATGAGAATGAAGACACAAGTGTGGGAGATGATGTCTTTCAAGTTAGTGAGTTAGTTGAAATATATCGAGTTCTTCAATCGATTGACTTAGAAGAATATTCAAATTTCCTATCTTTGATGAAAGTCTTGTTGATATTGATACAAAGGAGTTAAATATTGATCTGAGCTCTAGTGGACAAGCACAAGTCGATGAAGATGATGATGATAATATCAATATTGAAGATTGCGATGCAGCTGATGACGATTCAATTAAAGAAGAAAAACATAAAAGTGTAAAGGAATATAAAATAATATTATGGATGAAATTTTGTACCCATAAATATTTATTTTATAATTGTTATGTTCATTATTGTTATTATGTTATACGGACAGTTTTCAATTTAAGTGTTTGCAAGGAAAATAGATAGGCAATACAGACACAATATGTCATACACTATACACATCACCGTTGAAACTATCGATAGATTATGTCCATCAGCATTTTACAAAGGCAATGAGAATTATTCACTTCTACATCACTGATGGACTAACTGACAACCTATACCCATTGGTATTTTATAGAGGCGATGAGAACTATTTACATCCACATCTCCAATGGAACTACCGATGACTTATGTTCGTCTATATTTCCTAGAGACGATGAGAATCATTCTCCTCCACATCACCGATGGAATGACCAACGACCTGTGTCCGTTGGTATTTTCTAAAGACGATGAGAACTGTTCAGGTTCTATATCGGTGAAATCCTTTGAATCACCAATGGAATTACAAACAGAATGTGAATTCCAAAGCATGGATAATTAATGCATTTTTTACTGTGTACTTATTTCACATTACTGATGGACTGTGAAAATTCTAAAGGTTTTTTTAAAAAAACAATTTGTGTGAAATGAAAAATTCAAAATAAATTCACCAACAGGATCACCGATAGATTAATTAAAAATAATATTATTTAATAATTTATTAGTAATTATGTCATAAAAAACACAGTATAAATCTCAATGAGAGCCCTTTTAGTTGATTTTTTTCCCCTTCATTTCTTCCATTTTCAATTTGAAATCTTTCTATGTTTTTTGGCTTTTAATCTCTATTCAAAATTTAAAAGATATGCATTGTGATTCAATTTACTTAATGAATTTCTATTTTTTTCTCTTTTCTTCGGTTTATTAACAATATATATATAAAGTTTAAAAGTAAACAAACTATTAAGGTAAGCATTTTTCATTCCTAAAGTCTATAGATTTTTTTTCGTATTAATTTGTTGTCTATTTTATTGTTTTTATTGCAATAATGATTGATTGTTTTGTTGAATTTTCCATATAAATGTTAACTGAATATATAGGATTAAATTTAATTGTTTTATCTTAATTTTATTGTATATATTGCATAATAGAATGTTTGATTATTTCCATGAATTTTAATTATTATTATTAAATTTGTATAGATGTTAGTTGAATATATAGAATTAAATTTTTTTCTTTATTTTATTGTTAAATTTGTATAGATGTTAGGTTATATATAAGATTTTTTTCTTTCTATTTTACGCTTATAAACATTTTGAAAATGAGATGAAATTGAAACATATAAAATTTCTGGAATAAATAAAATAAAATCAACTGGTTTGTGGTATATATATTGTCAATAGTTGCAGGTGTGAAAAATTTGGGTAGTCTTTAGTATAGGGGAGATGATGCCGATTTTTTTTAAATAATCGAATTTAATTACATAATTATTCATCAAATTTGTGTATATTCGTATAATGAAATCAACAACATGTTGTGAGCATATAATCGCAGTTAGTTTTTCTAGCAGCGAAAATGATGTGTCCTTAAGTGCTGATAAATAAGAGGCACTTACTGCGACTCATGACACTATCTTTTTCAACACGGTTTCACAGCCCAGAGGCAATGTGCCTTCACAACAAGGTCAATTCACCTGTAAGTACGAGACATACTGGAAGAAAGACCTTTTAGTGTAAGTTTGTTTTGGTTTTAATTTTTTTTTCACTTATAATGTAATTTGTGAATAACTAATTAATATTTCATTAATTTTATTTATTTTCAGGTTCACAAACATTGAGGTCACTCGAGTAATAAAATCGACGTTTAAATATTTGATGGAGATTCTATTATTTCAATGGAGTCAAGTTTCCAGATATCTAGATTGAAGGCCTTATATCGATTCATGTTTTTGAAAATTTGAGGTTAGTGTTAACTTCAAATTTTATTAATTTATTATGTTATATTGTAATTATTGATTTATTTTTAATAAATTATTTACACATAAAAAAAAATTCAAATAGGATGACACTCATAACAATGTTGCGAGGAAGATGTTAAAGAATCATGCGATAGCTAAGTAATATTGAAAACGTTATGATATTTTTTTTAAAAAAAATTATATTTTAAAATGTAATTTGTCACTAACTCATATGAAATTCATTGATGGAAGTAGGTTGCTTGACTTTTGGTATAAAGCGTAAAAAAAAAAAGCCAAAAAATACGCCACAGATAACAATCTAGAAGGTTGGAATGACATGATAGTTTGGAGGGATTTCAGGCCGCCATACATCTCGAAGGATATATGAGCGCAATATATCCAACAGATGACATCTAAGCTGTTCACACGACATTCACAGTTCGGTGCCGACAACCAAAACTGATAAATTCACTATTCAGTGACCATGCACATCAACGACTCCATTTTGTTCATTGCACATGCAAAGCGAATGATAAGATTAATTTTAATAAAATCTATCATTAATTAATTTTTTGTTATTTATAAATGTATTTAACTTGCAATATTTTTTTTCTTACAGGCTATGTTTCTTAGACGTGAGGCGAACCCAATAAAGTTGTTTGTAGAGACGCACGTGCCTAGTAAAGACTGCCAAAAGGGGATGTAACAGTTCGTCGACAACCACACTCAACACTTTATGGTATGTTCGTTCAACCATTTTATTTCATAAGCTATTATTTTCCTAAATTGAATATGATGATTTCTGTTTTAATTTTCAAGAGATATATAATAACTAGTTAAAAAAACAGATACGGGGACAATCCTTCGACTAATTTGGATTTCGATCTTGATTTGTGGATGAAGATAGGATCATCAAATGGACACGATATAAATCGAGTATATGGACTTTCCAACACTACAGCCGAGAACTTGCGGGCAACCTATAATATCTCAACTGTTGGGAGCTCTCGATCAGTATCAAGTATCCAATCTAAGAAGATCATGACCTTAAAACAACACATAAATCATCTCACCGAGCAATATTAGTAACTCTCAATGGATTACGAAAAATTCCCACCAAATGATCATAAACATAAAATCATATATGGATAGTATGTGTGTGTCTTTTTTTGGCCATACATATACGCGCCACTAAATACTTTTTGATAACAATTGCCTAAAAAAAAATAAAAAATTTCTACATCAAATCATATGTAATTTATCGTTTCTTTCTCTTGTAACTCCTCAAAAACTTCAGCCTGGGAAAGGTGATGAATGAATACATTTGCCTGCCAACCATGATCCTGATTTCACTCTTGAAAAATTCATTTCGTTAATTTTACCTAGCATCAATCAATGTGATAGTAACTTCATTGACAGAACACGATTCTGGCTTGCTTGAGGAAGAACTTGTATCAATCAACTTTCTTTCAGTGAAAAAACCAGGCTCTTTCGGTTGAGGCAATGTCCCTTCACCGCTTAACATTAGAACCACTGTTGACATGCTTGGCCTATCTTCTGGGGAGTGTTGCACACATAACAGACCCACATGGATTGACCTCATCACTTCAGTTAGATCGCAGGTTTCCACTATTAAATTATCTATCAGCTCCAAGGGTCTTCCCTCTTTGAACAGTTTCCATGCCTGAAAATCTCAAGATACATTTTGTTACTACATGCACTTGCTTCAACATAACTAAAAGGAAAAAAGATCACAGAGCCCTTACATGACCAAGAAGGTTGAGTTGATGTCCTGGATGATTAAACCCTCTATTTCTCTTCCCACTTACAATCTCTAACACCAAGACACCAAAGCTAAATACGTCGGATTTTATCGAGAATAGACCATCAATTGCATACTCCGGTGACATATATCCACTGCAAAAGATCAACAAAATCAGTAAATGAATTTCAAGCAACATATGAAGGTGCTTGTAACTTGTAAGCATTGTTTTTTCATCTTGAAATAAATAGGTGAAAAAGAAAAGAACATTAGTTTCTTACTATGTTCCAACTACTCTTTTTGTGTTTGCTCCTGTTTCATTCCCTCCGAAACTTCTAGCCATGCCAAAGTCTGAGATTTTTGGATTCATCTCGTCATCTAGTAAGATGTTGCTAGGTTTAAGGTCTCTATGAATAATTCTTAATCTTGAGTCTTGATGAAGATAAAGTAGTCCTCTCGAAATGCCATTGATGATATGTAACCTCCTAGGCCAGTCCAGTAATTTGCTTTGCTTTTGATCTGTCATAATACATTTATGACTGTTAATCCATGTTGACACTCAATCAATTCACTTGGGACTTCATGCTATAAACAAACATATCAATTTGGTAGGTTGATACCATTTATGTAGAAGTCTAAGCTTTTCTTGGGCATGTATTCATAGATCAAAATCTTTTCATCTCGTTGAATGCAATATCCTAGAAGCTTTACAAGGTTTCGGTGCTGAAGTTGCGCAATGCATTTAACTTCATTCATGAACTCATCAAGCCCTTGTCTGGATTCCTTGGAAAGCCTCTTCACAGCTATTTCTTGTCCATCGTTAAACGCTCCCTGTAAAATATGCAATAGAGTTGGATATTACAATGATTTTTCGATGCTAATATGTCATTTAGATGCATGCGGACCTCAAATTTCAAGTAAAGCTGAATGCGTTACCTTATAGACAGGTCCAAACCCACCCTCCCCGAGAAAATTGGTGAATGAGAAGTCATTGGTAGCTTTAGCTAATGTAGTGAAGTCATAGTGTGGTAGATCAAGATCTTCCTCCTGGTGAGATATGGAGAAGCTATTTTCTGGAATCTGTTCCATCCCTGTGAAATGGTAAAGAGGGGTATAAACCCAAAAAAAAAAAAGTTGTAATCTTCTCACTAATCCTACAATTTATAACCTCATTCATCGCATTCATAACGACAAAAATACTAAAGAGGATCAAATATGAACTGATATTTGAAGGTAGCGTTGCTTACTTGACCTCCCATGACTGGTAGCATCTCTCTTTCGCTGCTTCATTTTCTTCCGTATGAACAAGCATATGCCCATGCATATGACGAACAGTGATGCCAATATTGAGCCCACTATAACACCAGCTTTGTTATTTCCTTCGGAGCGCCCTTGATCTTGATTTGCAGCAGCTACAAGAAAATTGCCATCATGAGTCCGTAATCAATTTCGAGAAATGTCTCCATATGAATGAAGAGACAGTGACCTACAGCGAATTTTTAATTTCCTTTTCGAGATTACATTTTAACATAGTTGATTGCGCATTTGGGTGATAAACTCTTACTTTCAGGATTGTGTGTTAGCAAGTCGATCTCGGCAATATGACCAGATTAACATGACTTTAGTAACTTCAGGGACCAGTTTGACCAGAAAACTCATTGCGTTCTAAGATTTTCTATTGACAATATTGCAATGCTATGTCAGCTACCACTTAACTAGACATGTGCGGAGGAAAGCAAACTGGAGAGGTGTGAATTTAGATAGACAGTTCAGCCACAATATCTTGAACTAAATCTCTAGTTTGACAAAGTTAAAAGTAGATGTTTCTTTTTCAGCTGTCTTGAAAAGGACATGGTGATATTCTACTGGATTCAAAGACTTCCTCCAACATTTCACATGTTAGGCAGCTACTTATTAAAAAAAAAAAACCAGAAATCATGAACATGATAATAAACTGCTATTTCTAGATTTTTGCTTCAAAATAATTATGAAACGCAGCAAGTTTTTAATTACCTGCTTCAGAAGCGGCCATCCTAATGTAAAGATCCTGCCCATCATCTGTATACTGCCTGATATCAATCAGGTCTTGATCAAACCAGAGAAAGCATCCACTTCCTTTCCCTCTTAAATCTGAATTGGCATAAGCCATGCAAGAACAATTCTTCAAGCATTCTGCCCTGCATTCCTCCGTGGTCATGCTAATATTAACCATCCAATTATTCCCTTGAGGCAGTTTAACGTTGGAATACTTGATGAATCCATCTCCAATCTTGCAATCCAATGGCGTCCTTCGAATGCATCCACCAGACCAGTCTGCCTTTTGCCATTGTGCTTGGTTTTTCGGCACGAATCTGTTCAAACAACTGCAGGCAGGAGAAGTGCCGATGTTGCACCTTCCATAAGCACCGCATAAATTATAATTATCGCAGTTGTCTGCCGGTGCGCTGGCGTACACAATCCAATTATTAGTTCGATCTATCCAAGTAAGCCGATTCATGACACCATCTTCATACAAAACCAACGTTGTAATAACAGAAATGTTAAACAGATCATAAGTGAAGTATGCTATCTCGTCATTGAACACAAAGGTATAGTTATAAATGGGATCTGGTTTCAAATAAGGCAGACCGCTAAACCCGATGCCATTCCACGGCCCTGAACGAGACTTCAAATCTGAATTATGATTGACAACCAACTCTAAACGCTTGGGGTCAACCTCAAAAACATAGTCGCCTGGAGAAGGATCATCGGCGCTCTTCCACGATGATATGATCACGTCCAAGCCTGGAGCTATACGCCCAACTTTCATTCCTGGTAGAAACGTATTGCCAGGATGATGGAAACTTTGCCAGAAGATATTTTCCTGGCTATTATCATCTACGTTTCTGACAACAAGATTTCCTGTTTCCAGAAGCTGCGCAACCGGGTTTTGCGCTTGCCTTGATGAGTTGGAAGACCAAATGACACTGTTGTTCTGATTGTAAAGCATGAGAATTCCCCTTTCATCGACCTTGAAAACTCCAGATTTATCAGCGATTGGTGTTTCTCTGTTGGCAACCCAAACAACTCTTCCCTTAGATATCTTGTTGTACCATATTCCAAAGTATCTTTTGGTGGAATTTCCAGGGCTGAAAAACCCCATTTCGTAGTTTCCACCACTTGATACAACGGTCTTCCCATCAGTGATGTTCTGGTTTGCAGCTATGGTATCTGCTGCCAAGGAAGTTGTGAGGGAAGAAGTGAAACAGGAGAAGAAAAGAAGAATGTGAAGGGCAATCAGGCCTTTCATCTCTGTTATCAACCAAAATTTATTTCAGTTTGAAAACCAGGCGATGGCATTAAATGAGTGGTGAGGACGGGGTCAGTTCTCATGACCTCCTTCATCGTGTTTACAGTTTGACTCCAATCCAAGAGCACAATTATAAAGAATTAGGTAATCAAGTGCTTTAAGCAATGATTTTTTTATTATTATTATTTAAATATTTGGATGAATACGACAAATGTGAGAAACTGAGAATGCTTTTCCTCAATAATTTTTCATATCAAGTTCACGAACAGGTATAGAAAAGATTGCGAGATTTGTGCCGTCGATTTTTAGAATTTCTTTCAAAAAATAAGATTATTACCATAACAAAAGAAAAAGAATTAACTTATGATTGTTTAATAATCCATCAATGAATGGGATTTTATAAACATATTTTCTCATGTTTTTTTGGAACACAAGATAATTTTTCAATTCATGAAAAACTAAATAGAACCTTAAAAACAACAGATGGAAGTAAAGAATGCAGCACTAATTGGTAGAAATTAAATAACATAATCTTTAAAGTAATTTAATGATCGATGTTGAATTTATTTTTTAAATTATTACAAGTTTGAGTTTTTTAAGTTATTAAAGATTTATATAATTATTAATTTATTAAAAATTTATAAAATTAAATTAATTAAAATAGTCCAAATCCTCATAAAAAAAAATAAAGAGTCGCAGTTATCCTGAATAGCAGATTTTATTTTTATTTGTCTTCTTCTTCGGACAGAACGGGTTTTGCAAGGTATCAACCAATCCACTTGCAAGGTGTTGATTGGCAAGTAGCCGCCCCAGCCATCCACAGCACGCACTGAATCCTTGACAAAGCTAACCAATGACTCTGCGTGTGGAGCTAATGGGCGTCTACCCCAGAGTTGACTGCCATTGTTAGCCAGTCATCTTTGAATTCTTTGAGCATAAAGTATAAGTGATGGCCCTAGTTCGTGAAATGTAATCTTACTCCTCTACGGTTGCATGGGGACCACATAATTATTTAGATTTTTCTGCTTTGAAAATGTGACCTCTGCTTTTCGAAACTCACACCCAAATGTAGAAATTAAGGGTCTGAAGGCCAGTAATTTTGTTTCCAAGAGTTTATCCATTTCTGACTTTGGAGGACAGTATGAATATTGTAGAGATCATGATGGCAAACTCATTCACCTACTGCACGTTTAAGTACAGTGATTTGTTTTTTATTTTTAAAAAAAAATTAAATTTAACTTTTTTAATTTTTAATTTATATTTTTTTATGTTTTTTATAATTTTAATATGATGGTATCAAAAATTATTTTAAAAAAATAAAAAAAATATATTATTTTAATATGTTTTCTAGTAAAAGTGTCTTGAAAAACAACTATAATTATATTTTTAAATAATTTTGTATTTTAAAAGTATTTATTTTTTATTAAAAATTAATTTTGTTATTTTTAAATTATTTTGATATGCTGGTGTTAAAAATAAGTTTTTAAAAATAAAAAAAATATAATTTGATATATTTCTAAAAAAAACACTTTAAAAATAAACTAATAACACACTTAAAAAAAAAAAAAACCATAAATGAATGGACGAGCCTTTAGACATTCAAGCTCCATTTGTGTTTAGGTAATACATCTGATTTGGCTAACCTTATGTTTAATACAGTATGGTTATTAAATACGCGGCTTTTCTTTTTATGGATCTTATTAAAAAAAAAAAAACTTAAAGTTTGGTTAATAAAAAATCACAATTTATATTTTTTTGGAAATTTATTTCTTTTTTACATCATAATTGCTAAAATCTACCACAATATCAATCATGGAATAAATTCTCTGATAATTGAGGCCAGGTCTCTGACGAAGTGGACTCGTGTTTTGCCTGATTACGATTAATGGAATGGTGATTTGTTTGCAAGCTGTAACGTCCTCATAATTATGGAAACCATGGCCCCCTACAAGGCCACGGAATGCTCTGTCTGGAGTCTTCGGTCTTCTGTGAAAAGAAGTTTGAAATAAAAGTCTCCTTTCAGACCGGAAAAGATGGGCGACCTTTCATGGTTACATGCACCAAAACAGAAGGGATAAAACGACGGTTCATGCATATTTCTTACTTTATTGAAAGAAAATCCTCTCTCTTGATCTCCTTTATTTTTTATTAAATCAAAATTTTATTTTTTAATGTTTATTTTTCATCTAAAAAAATAGTCAGAAAAAAATTAGTTTGATGTTAATAAAAAAAATTTCTTTATTTATTTTTAATTTTATCTCTTAAAATTTAATTCAATTTAATTTTTATATCAATTTTGATTTTTATTATTTTAATTTTTATGTTTTTCTCTTATTATTTTTTTTAATTGAAATATTCTATCTATTAGATTTAGTTTTTTACTTTTTTTATTTTTTATTTAAGATAATTTATAAAATTAAAAAAAAAATTAATTTCATTCTCTTTCAATTTTTTTTATATATTGAATTTGGTCTTTATTTTTTTATTATTTATTTTATTTTAAATAATTTATAAAATTACAATTTTATTTTCTAATTTCATACTCTTTCAATTTTTTTATATCTGAGATTTAATAATTATTTTTTTTATCATCATTTGTTTTATTTAAAGGTTTTTTGAAATAATATTTTTTTATTTGAAATTACTCTAGTAAATTAGAAGGTCTCATTTGATTTGCTTAAACTTATTTCTTATGTTTCAATAGCCTTAAAAAATTCTTAACACATGAATTAATTTAACAAATTCAATTTTTAGAATCCCAAATAGCTATATAATAGTTTAAATACATATCTATCATTTGGATACGAAATAAACCATTTAGCTATTCACTTGAGGAAGGGCTGGTGGTTGAATTTAAATATGTATTTATTTATTTATTCATTATTTTTCATAAACCTTATCTTATTTTTAGTTTTTATCGAAACTATTTTTTTTCTTTTACACGAATTATATTAATAAAATTCCAATTTTAATGATAATCCAAATAAATATTCATTTATAAATATATAAAAACTCAAAATTTCAACGGAATTATGAGTCAATTAACAAAACAATCACAAACCATGCAATAACAAATCATAATCATACTTATGATATAGCTGGCGATAAAACTAGATTTCTAGAAGATAAAAAAGGAAACGAATAAACGGAAAAACTAAAGATGGAATATTTCAAAAATTGAAAACAATTTGTTGTTTCTCTCTCATCCAACCCTCCACATACCATACATGCAATAACATATCATAACCATGCTTAGAATTATAAAGAAAAAGTCAAATAAAACCATGCTTATTCTAATAGCTTTTTCTAGTTAAACAATGTTCGAGTTTTAATCATTATATTATTTTTATTTTTATTTTCTTTGAATTTTTATTTAAAAAAAGTAGAGTATGGGTGACAACTTAATATTTTTTGGCATGGCCAATTGCTTAGCCTACATGCATACAAAAATATATATAATTTTTTTAATGAAATCAAAGATATTTTCTTTTTATTAGAGTTAAAAATATGTTTTTCTCTAATAAAGTTAGAGATATTTTGCACGGTTAAAAATCAAACAATAATGGATACTTTTTTGAATAATTAATTTTATTGAAGGAATAAAATTTTAGATTTATAAATATAAAAGCTGCTTGTATATTAACATCAATGATAAAATCATTGATGAAAGTGCATTTGTTTTAGTGGAACCATATTTCCAAAAATCTTAAATGAAAGCCTATAATTAATACTTGATTTGAAAAGTTCAAAGTTAATATATACATAAATATTTTTTTCTTATTAAATTCAGTCAATTTTTTATTTTTAGCAAACTAATTATTTTATGAAATTGACATACAAGGAATTTTTTTATTAAAAATAGGCTATTACTAGAAGGGTATGAAAGAATCATACAACCATTAAATAAAATTGAATTCAAAATGTAAGTGTTTTATTTTAAAAAAATGTTCAAATCTTTTTTTATCATCTTAATCGATAATGTATTTTACATATCGAGTTGTATGATTTAAGGTATGAGACATAGAAAAATCAAAGAAATATGCAAAATAAAGAGGTTTTCAAAGCTAAGAGAACATGGTCGTATGGAGAGATTTCAAACCTCCACACATTTCAGAGGTTATCTAGGAAGTTTATATCCAACACATGATCTCTGAGCATTTCGTGTGGTGGTCGCAATCCAATGCAGATAACTAGAATAAGAAGATTCATTATTCAATTAACAAGCACACCAACAAATCTTTTTTATTCATTTTGCATGCGAAGCGGATGGTAAAATTCTATTTTATTATATATATTTTTTTAAATAGTTGTTTTATATGAAAATATTTAACTAACAATAACTTTCTTTTGCAAGCTACAATTTTTTAATGTAAATCAAGACCAATAAAGCTTTTTGTTGAAACTCACTCGTGAAATGAGGATTATTGGAAAAGGGTGTGACAACTTGTGGATAGTTGAGCTTCGAAGTTCATGATAAATCTGATTTCGCAATTCTTTTCTTAAGTTATCATTTTTTTTAAATCTGTTGACTTGTTTTTTTTTTTCAGGAAACATATAACATCCAATTGTAAGAGAGATACGAGAAAATCCTTCAACCCATCTAGAACACGATATGGATATGTGGTTAGAGACTAGATCATTTGGTGGACTTGATAGAAATCAGGTTTACAGTACTTGAAATAATATGTCCAAGGAAAGTCATAATGTATCAATCATTGGTTCCTCATAAGCATGTTTGAGCTCCCAATCTCTGATCGTCTAGGTAATTATACAAGAACATGTTCCAGCTTAGATGACCTAGCCTAGTACTAAAATGACTTGGTTTATGTTTAAGATGACTAGACTTAGATGATTGTATGAGAAGTTGTTATCAAACCTTAGTGGTCCATGTGATACATCTCATCATCCACTTGGTCCCCATAAAGATTTGTCTCTTCCTTCTCTTTCATGTTATGTCCTTTAGATAAATTATATTCAATATTATTTTTATATTAATAATAAAAAAATAGTTTTATTTATTTATTTTAGTTCTATTTCTTTTAATTTTTTTTGTTTTATTTATTTTTTTTTTAAATGTTGAATACAATATTGATGAAATTACTGATGAAATAATAATCATAGATGAAATCACTGACGAATTAAGTCTTTCAAAAAATTCTAGTCATATGGAATTACCGATGAACTAATTTCCTTGAAAAGTTCTAGAGTGTTGAGAATAAATTACAAGAACATGTCACTAATAATATGCAAATCTTGGACAAGTTAATTTAGTCAATAATATGAATTCTATCATCGATAGAATTATCAATGATTTATTTTATTTGTAATATACTATACTCACCGATAGAATTATCGATGAATGATGCCGGTGAATTTTTTTTGTTTAGTATCTTTTTTTATTTGTAAATCTATTGATAATTATATTATAGATAGAATAACTAATATAATATAAATCACCAATAACATATTTTTTAATAATTAATTACCATTTATAATTTTATTGATAAATTATTTTCCGATAAAATTAGTGTTTAAATATTAACAGAACATTTCATTGTATTATATAATATTCTCATCGTGTATTTGTATCAGCTTACAATGAAATTGATTTTTTATGACATTCATTACAAATATAATAATGTTTTCATAAACAGAGGCAGAGAAGAGATACAAGAGGAGGGGAGAGAGAGAGAAAAAAAAGTAAAAAAAAAAAGAGGGAGACCAAGACCGAGAGGAAGAAGAGGAGAGAGAAGGACAGAACAAAAGAAAAGAAAAAAACTATAAAAGAAAGAAGAAGAACAGAAGGGAAAAAATAGAAAACAGAGAGAGACAGGGAAAGCAGAGGAAGAACCGGTGAAAACCGCCATCGCTGACGCTGTCTTCTTCATCTTCATCCACTGTAAACGACAGTAACCGCCGCCCTTCATGACTGTAAATATAAAGCATAAAACAGAAGTCCTTTCTTTCTTAAAATCAACTAAAGAATTAGATCATAACTTGTCTCCACAGTGGGAGATCGCAACTAGCAATGCAATCATAGCCAAATCAAACAAGCACCCATAAAAGAACGCCACATGAACCAAATCAATCTCCCAAATTCAGTATTTACTTGATGAAGGTGTGAGAAAATGTGAAGCTGAAAACTAAGCACAAGATTGAAAATTCTTTTGTAGTTAGAAAGGAAATTTTGTCAAAATAAGATAACTAAAATAGCTACCAGGGAAAAACTTCATGACTTAAGCTAATAAAGAACAATGGGTTTTTAGATATCTAATCGAATCATGCAAACCTTTATTTCCCCAGCACCCAAATGCCTAAGCAAGAACTACGGCTTATATCGTACACCACCTTCTCATTTAATAATATCTAATTATATTTAACTTTAAAATTAAAAGCTAGTTTAATTGGTTACGTTTTTAATTTATTTTTTAATAATATTTAAATAAGATTATTAAAAATTTATATGATTATTAATTTTAAAATTTATAGAATTAATCAAAATATATATAAACCAGACTAAACAGCTATATTAATCTGGAAAAAAAAAAAATCCAGCCATACACTCCCCTTATTTTTGCTGTTGCTATATTGCAATGCTCTCACCCCTCTTGACAAATCATGTAATATTCCCGATTGAACCGTGATATGATGTAAATTATGGGCTTAAATATTCCTAATTAACCAAGCATTCAAAAGAAGTATCACGAATCCCAATTAACCAAGCATTAAAACTTAAAAAGAAATACCAAGAAAAGAAAAGGGAGAAATTAAAACTCGCAAACGTTCTATAATTTCCTAGAGAGTGAACATGTTCAACGATGTAGGATACAGAGCTTGACGAGAGACAGAGAGATTGAGAGAGCTTGGAGGGTGTCAGATAACTTTTGAAAGAAAAGTAGCCAATCAAATCGGCTATTATAAATTAAATGCAGCTTTTCCTTTTCATATACAGAGAGACCACCCAGTCATATTAAATTGCTGAAAGTCCAAAGAGGATGCTTCGAGGAGCTGCCATCTCTGGGTCCATCTAATTCCTTCTTTTTCCCAGTTTTAGGCCCATCTGATTTCTAATGCAATTTTTTAAAAGGTTTTCTTCATTTTGTTTGTATTAATGATAATGCAGTAGATTTTGTGTTTTAAAATATTGTTAATTTAAAAATATATTAAAATAAAAAATTTATTTTTGATATTAATATATCAAAATAATTTAAAAACACTAAAAAAATAGTTAAAAAATTAAATTTTAATAGTACTATCGAACACCTTTTAGGAATTGACCTATTATATGACCCGCGTGATGCCACGAGTTAATTTTTTTATATAAAAAACCAAAAAAAAATTAAGATCTAAAAGTATTAGATCTTTAAATAAAACTATATTCAAGGGTCTTGAACTTAACTGCAATACTTGATTCAAAAATAATATTTATAATAATATTAAACTTATATAACCTAAGTTTAAATGAGTTTGACTGCAATACTAGATCCAATAGTCTTGGATGTGGGTTTGACTGAAAAACCTGAATTAACTAGGTTAACCTTTCAAATCAGGTTAATTGTCAAACCTGGAATTTGCGTCATGGAAGTTTGATAACTAAATAAAAAAATTAATCGGTTAACTGGGTTAAACTGTTAAATCAAGTTAACCCGTCAAGTCTGGGATACGTATCATGAAAGTCTGATAATTAAATAAAAGGAAATTTAATATTAATAAACCAAATTAAACAAAAAAATTAATTAAAAATAAAAAAAGCAAAAAAAATTTGGGGTTAACCCATCATACTGGATTAACTCATCAAAAAATTTAACATTAACAAATTAAATTAAAAAATTATTAAAATAAAAAAACACAAAGAAAAAAGCAAAAAAAAAAAAAACCTATAAAGGCATAAAAAATAAGAAAAAAAAGATAGCTCAAAGTATTTAGTATATGTTATTATTATTATAATATTATATAAGTATAATTATAATATATAAATTATATTATTATAATTATAATATATAAATATATGCATGGGAAAACAACAGTACTTTTCCTACACGTTATAAAATATTAATTAATACTCCAATCAAATATAACTATCAACAAGAGACATGTCTTAAAAAATTCAGGAATAAAGAGACTCTGAATGAGTCACTGAGTGTCTAAATTTATATAATTTTTAAATGTTTGAATTTTATTTTTATTTAAATGTGTGTTTGATTTTTTTTAATTTTGTATAATAAAATATCATCTAAGTACATTGGTCATTAATAACGTAAACAATGACATCTAAAATAATACATAGGATTAGCGTCATTAATGATATCACATCAACAAATAAATGAGGAGATATTTTCTTATAATTTATTAATATTGTCATACTTAGATATAGGGTTTATAAATGGTTAGAATTTGAGGATTTGACAAGCTGATGAATTGTTTAATTATAAGAATTAAAAGTTTTATTTATATTAAAATTAATGTGTAACAACGAATAAAAAAATTAAAATATATAAAAAAAGCTTTTAAAAAAAAGTCTTGAATAAAAAGTCCATCAAGGAAAAGTTAGGAAAAACAAATAATTAGAGAAGGAAAAAGTGAATCACTTTTTATTCAATCATAAAAAAAATTTAATATTTAGAAAAGTAGAATATAAATAGTAAAAATATATTTGGAAACAATGCAAACCATATTTATTAAAATTTTAAATTTTTTTATTTAAAATAATTTTTTTATATTTTTATATTGTTTAGATGTATTGATCTTAAAATTGATTTTTTTAAAAAAAAATTATTTTAATATATTTTTAAATAAAAAATATTTTAAACTGTGACATCTATTACAATCTCAAATATACTAATAACTAAAACAAGCAATTGAATTTATAATCTAATAAATAAATTTAAATAAATTAAATTAAAATATAAATTAAAATTTAATCTCTCAATTGTTTAGACTTTTCTCTGTAATTTATAATCATACAAGTACATAAAAATGTCGAGTCACCACCACAAATAAAATTCATATTTCACATCTTCAAACTGCTTCATAATTGCCTTCATTATAGATGTATTGCGACAGGTTTCCACCATTGTAGATATTGTCCAGCTGGAATCAATCAACCAAAACTTAGCACCAAAGGAATGGTTGATTATTTAAAGCAAACAAGGCTTTCTATCAGGAAACCTCACCTTATTCAAGGCACTGATGAATTTAGCATTCCTCAACTTCAAGAGATTTGGGGATTCAACCGTTTGTGGCTGCAAGCCATGCATAATTTCAGCTCCAAAATTGCAATGTCACGTAAACCTGAACTTCACTTTATAATGCCTGTTGATTAGCGAAAGACTGCCGAACTTCACTTTATAATTCATTTCGATTCTCTTCTGCATGCAAGGAGCACGAAGGTGTTGTGTATGGTCCCACACCATGTGATGGTGGGACCATCACATTAAATGTCATGTGATGGCTGTCTCTTGGTGTTAATATTAGTGTGGTTCGGGTACTGTAGCAACAGATTTGAAAAGAGAAGAGAGGAGAAGAAAATCAAGAGAGAAAAAGAGAAGAAAAGGCAGCAGAGCAGCCTTCATTCTTTCTTCGATTTCCAGCTCGTTCACCGTTGGATCGGGCTGAGATTTTGACAGCAGCTTCTAGACACATTGATCTTCATTCGGAACGGTTGGATCGAAGATTGGTGGTGTGGAAGCTGACCGTTTTGACAGAAAACGGGGCTGTTAGTTTTGTGAGTTTTTCTCAAATAATTCTCCTTTAATCTTGTTGTAATCCGAGAATAAGTTGTTCTTGATGATATATATGTTGTATCCCTTAGTTGAATCTGAGGAAGAATGATTGTGAACCCATTATTTGTTGATAGTGGAAGTTTTTAGGTGGACTACGGTCCCGTGGTTTTTCCCGCATCGGATTTTCCACGTTAAAAATCTTGGTGTTGATTTTGTGATTATTTGCATTATTTTTCATCATTGTTTGATTCTGTTTTACTGCACAAAGAGGGAAAGAATTAGGACTTGTGAATTGTAATTGTATAGAAACATTTGCTAAGGAGAGTGCACAAAACAAGGTTTTTGTAATTAGAGACCTTGTGAATTTGAAGTATAGAGATGGTGAAGATGCTTCAGTGCATATAAATGTATTCCAAGGGTTCTTGAATCAGTTGTCATTGATGAATCTGGAGTTAGCTGATGAAATGCAAGCACTAATCCTACTGAGTTCATTGCCGGATAGTTGGGAGACTTTGGTGGTGTCACTTAGCAATTATACTCCGAATGAGAAGATCACTTTGAAAACAGTGAAGGATTGTATCCTCAATGAAGAGAAGAGGAGGAAAGGCACAAGCACTTCTAAGTCTCATGCACTTGTTACAGAAAGTCGAGGGAGAAGTTCAAGCAGGTTCTCTCACAGCAAGCAAGATAGAGAATCCAACAATAGAAAAGGCAAATGGAAGCCAAAAGGAAGATCTCAGTCAAGGAAGGGTTTTAAGTGCTATTATTGTGACAAGCCTGGGCATATGCAAAAGGATTGCAGAAAGTATAAAAGAGATAAAAAGGGTAAAGATGAAGACAAGAATGAAGAGAATGGTACAGCTGTAGTTGTATATGATGGTGATGTTGCCATTGTTTGTGATGATGGTTGTGTTAATCTTGCATGTCAGGATACCACCTGGGTTGCAGATTCAGCAGCTTCTTACCATGTTACACCCCGACGTGATTTTTACACATCCTACACTGCTGGTGACTTTGGTCAAGTTAGGATGGGAAATCAAGGGATGGCTAGTGTTGTGGGCATTGGAGACATTTGGTTGGAAACCAATACTGGGTGCAAGTTGCTACTCAAAGATGTTAGGCATGTGCCTGATATGCGCCTACACTTAATCTCTACAGGTACTCTTGATGAAGAAGGCTATCACAATTACTTTGGAGATGGTAAATGGAAGCTCTCCAGAAATTCCCTGATTGTTGCTAAAGGGAAGAAAATGGGTCTCTACATGTCACAAGCCAAGGTGATCAAAGGGGAGGTGAATGCAATTGAAGATTGCTCTACTGATCTGTGGCATAAGCGGCTTGGACATTTAAGTGAGAAAGGCCTTGGCATCCTTGCCAAGAAGAACTACCTTCCATTAAAAGGTATGAACTTGAACACATGTACTCATTGTTTAGTTGGCAAACAACACAGAGTTGCATTTCAAAGATCACCTTCACATAGAAGATCACATGTTCTTGATTTAGTTCATACTGATGTTTGCTCTATGATTGACAAGTCTCTTGGAGGTGCATTGTACTTTGTTAGTTTTATTGATGATCACTCCAGGAAAATTTGGGCCACTTGTTTGAAATCCAAAGATTAGGTGCTTGATGTCTTTAAGGATTTCCATGCTAGAGTTGAAAGAGAAACTGGTAGAAAGCTCAAATGTGTTCGAGCTGACAATGGTGGTGAATACAGGGGTCCTTTTGAGAAGTACTGCAGGGAATATGGTATCAAGTTGGAGAAGACAGTTCCTAAGACTCCACAGCAGAATGGAGTGGCTGAGAGAATGAACAGAACCATTGTTGAAAGAATTAGATGTATGCTCTCTCATGCAAAGCTGCCTAAGTCTTTTTGGGGTGAGGCAATGAAGACTGCAGTTGCAATGATCAACCTTTCTCCATCAGTTCCTCTTGAATTTGATGTTCCAGATAGAGTTTGGAAAGGAAAAGATGTCTCTTATGCACACTTAATAGTGTTTGGATGCAGGGCATTTGTACATGTTCCTAGAGATGAAAGGTCTAAGCTTGACAGCAAGACAAAGCAATGCATTTTCTTGGGCTCTGAAGATGATGAGTTTGGCTATCGGTTATGGGATTGAAAGGAGAAGAAAATTGTGAGAAGTAGAGATGTTATCTTCTTTGAAGATCAAACCATTGAAGACTTTGAACAAAAGAAGAAAACAGAGTTTACTATTTTTATTCCAACTAATTCAAATCCAAGACCTACTCCACAGTTACCTTTAATGCCTGCTAATCATGGGAGAGACTTGCAAAATGATGATGGTGGTGGTTCTCTTATTGAGCCATTAGTTGGTGATCCTGAAGCAACTAATGATGATGTTGATGTTATTCCTGAACAGGTTATGCAGGAAGCTTCAGATGAGCCATAATTGAGAAGGTCAGCTAGACCTCGCCAACCTTCCACCAGATATTCTCCTCATGAGTATGTGTTGGTCACTGATGGGGGAGAGCCAGAATGCTTTGATGAAGCTATGTCACATGAGAAGAAAAGTGAGTGGTTGAAAGCAATGCAAGAAGAGATGAAATCCTTGCATGAAAACCATACCTTTGAGTTAGTGAAGCTTCCTAAAGGTAAGAGAGCACTCAAGAACAAATGGGTGTTCAAGTTGAAAATTGATGAATATTGCTCACAACCAAGGTACAAGGCAAGATTGGTTGTGAAAGGCTTCAGACAGAAGAAAGGTATTGATTTTGAAGAAATCTTTTCACCAGTGGTCAAGATGTCTTCAATCCGAGTTGTGCTTGGCTTAGCTGCTAGTTTGAATCTTGAAGTAGAACAACTTGATGTGAAAACTGCCTTTCTCCATGGTGATTTGGATGAGGAGATCTACATGGAGCAGCCTGAAGGTTTTGAAGCAAAAGGTAAAGAGCAGCTAGTTTGTAAGTTGAAAAAGAGCTTATATGGGTTAAAGCAAGCTCCAAGACAATGGTATAAGAAGTTTGATTCTTTTATGGTGGATCATGGTTATGACAGGACCACTTCTGATCATTGTGTATTTATGAAAAGGTTTCCAGATGGAAACTTTATTATTCTCTTGTTGTATGTGGATGATATGTTGATTGTTGGCCATGATGCTAAGAAGATTCAGATTTTGAAGGAAGAGTTGAGCAAGTCTTTTGCAATGAAAGACTTGGGACCAGCAAAACATATTCTTGGTATGAAGATCACACGCGACAGAAAGAAGGGAAAACTTTGGCTATCTCAGGAGAGATATGTTCAAAAGGTACTTGAGAGATTCAACATGAGCAACTCCAAACCTGTTTGTTCTCCACTTGTAAGCCACTTTAAACTAAGTTCTAAGCAGTGTCCTTCAAGTGATGAAGAAAAAGATGAGATGAAAAAGGTTCCTTATGTATCCGCAGTTGGTAGCTTGATGTATGTCATGGTTTGCACAAGGCCGGATATAGCTCATGCAGTTGGTGTGGTTAGTCGGTTCCTCTCCAATCCTGGTAAAGAACACTGGTCAGCAGTGAAATGGATACTCAGGTATCTCAAAGGTACTTCTAGTTTCAGTTTATGTTTTGGTAATGATAAACCTGTGTTGGATGGATACACAGATGCAGATATGGCTGGTGATGTTGATTCTAGAAAGTCC
Organism: Populus euphratica; assembly: GCF_000495115.2. Taxonomy (NCBI): domain Eukaryota; kingdom Viridiplantae; phylum Streptophyta; class Magnoliopsida; order Malpighiales; family Salicaceae; genus Populus; species Populus euphratica. The sequence goes on along the minus strand of NW_011500100.1, from coordinate 40,277 downwards.
ACATCAGGATACTTGATGAAGTTTGCAGGGGGAGCAGTCTCATGGCAATCAAGGTTGCAAAAATGTGTTGCATTATCCACTACAGAGGCCGAATATATTGCTCTTACTGAAGGGGGCAAAGAGTTGTTATGGATGAAGAAGTTCTTGCATGAACTTGGCCTAGTTCAAGAGAACTTTGTATTGCACTATGATAGTCAAAGTGCAATCCATCTCAGTAAGCATCCTACTTTTCACTCTCGATCAAAGCACATTGAGGTTAGATATCAATGGATTCGAGATGCTATGGAGATGAAGTCATTTGTTGTTGAGAAGATCCATACTGATGACAACGTGTCTGACATGATGACCAAACCTCTACCGAGAGAGAAGTTTGAGTTTTGCAGAAGGGAAGCAGGCTTGTCAGAGCCTCCTAAATTGAATTTTACATATTGATCGCCGGTATGGCGAATTCCTCACATGGTGTGTGAGGGGGAGATTTGTTGTGTATGGTCCCACACCATGTGATGGTGGGACCATCACATTAAATGTCATGTGATGGCTGTCTCTTGGTGTTAATATTAGTGTGGTTCGGGTACTGTAGCAACAGATTTGAAAAGAGAAGAGAGGAGAAGAAAATCAAGAGAGAAAAAGAGAAGAAAAGGCAGCAGAGCAGCCTTCATTCTTTCTTCGATTTCCAGCTCGTTCACCGTTGGATCGGGCTGATATTTTGACAGAAGCTTCTAGACACGTTGATCTTCATTCTGAACGGTTGGATCGAAGATTGGTGGTGTGGAAGCTGACCGTTTTGACAGAAAACGGGGCTGTCAGTTTTGTGAGTTTTTCTCAAATAATTCTCCTTTAATCTTGTTGTAATCCGAGAATAAGTTGTTCTTGATGATATATATGTTGTATCCCTTAGTTGAATCTGAGGAAGAATGATTGTGAACCCATTATTTGTTGATAGTGGAAGTTTTTAGGTGGACTACGGTCCCGTGGTTTTTCCCGCATCGGATTTTCCACGTTAAAAATCTTGGTGTTGATTTTGTGATTATTTGCATTATTTTTCATCATTGTTTGATTCTATTTTACTGCACAAAGAGGGAAAGAATTAGGACTTGTGAATTGTAATTGTATTCCGCTGAATTGATCCGGGTAAATTGGTGTCCGGTTGTTCCGAGTTTTCCAGGGTGGTTACAGCAATCGTTTGCGGAATATAACCTTATTGAACATCAGTAGTATCCTTAGTGCCTCGGAGACAATCCAGTGCTGCAAATGTTAAGAGAGTTGAATAACCTGCAAATGTTAGAGTAGTAGGATATTTTAGGTTTCAGCTGCGAATCACAAGCTTTTCCTCAGATGTCCCATCAACAGAAGAAGAGGACATGGCTCTGCCATCCACAAAGAGCACAAGCTTCCATTTTTCTTCCTTCCAGCCCAGATGAGATTCGATACCAAGTCAGAATGGTCTGTTGGACTCGCCATAGGATTGATTTGAGCAACCGTCTACAATCCCAGGACGGCATTGATTATAGAATTAAGGAAATGCTGCAAGATTTTATTCTTATTCTTCTTGCTGTCCCTTATAAGTGAAAAATGAAAGCTGGATTCAATCATTGTTGCCAATGGCAAATGGCGCAAAACACTAGGCACTAAACTTCTTTTACCAAAATCATTTTCAGAATTAATATAACCTTATTGAACATCAGTAGTATCCTTCGTGCCTCGGAGACAATCCAGTGCTGCAAATGTTAGAGAGTTGAATAAACTGCCACGCGATTGCTGTGCTGAACCACAAATGATGGTCTCGGAGTATTCAGAGGCATCACCCCTTCTATAATCCAGTGCACAAATAGAACTGGTACGATATTTAGGTTTCAGCTGCGAATCACAAGCTTTTCTTCATATGTCCCATCAACAGAAGAAGAGGACATGGCTCTGCCATCCACAAATAGCACAAGCTTCCATTTTTCTTCCTTCCAACCCAGATGAGACTCGATACCAAGTCAGAATGGTTTGTTGGACTCGCCAAAGTATTGATTTGAGCAACCATCTACAATCCCAGGACGGCAATGATTATAGAGTTAAGGAAATGCTGCAAGATTTCTTCTTCTTCTTGCTGTCTCTTATGCGTGAAAAATGACAGCTGGATTCACTCGTTGTTGCCAATGGCAAATGGCCCAAAACACTAGGCACTAAACTTCTTTTAGCGAAATCTTGGGCTTATCTTTTGCCCACCAAAAATAATGATGGAGTTGGGCTAATATAATTACAATCAGAGCATAAATTTAACAATAAATAAAGTCTAGAATTTAACACAAGCAATTATAATGACAATTCCCACATTACCAATAACCAATCAAAAAGCAAACTTGGACGAGTTTTTTTTTTTTAATTGGGAACTTTAAAATCTTTTTTCCCCCATAATTAGGAACTTTAAACTTATTTCTCAAATTAGGGTACTATTTGCCACATAAACAATTCTACTAATCCTTATCATCTTTTTTTCTTCTATTTCCCCCGATGTAGCTTAACTTTATAATAATATTAACACACACACAAATGTGGGTGTATTATTCTAAAAAATTCTAGTTTTTTTCCTTTCAAAAACCCAATCCCTTTCTCTTACAAATAAAAGTGCTTATTAGCACTCATATTTAGTTTGTAACATATAATTAGTTGCTTATTAGCACTCATATTTAGTTTGTAATATTTAGTTTGTAACATATAATTAGTTGAATCCAATACTGAAACAAACTATTGGTTTTCTAGAATATCCTTTGAAAGAAGGAATAAAAAAATGATATGATTTACCCAAAAATAAAATGTTGAGAATATATAAATACTGAGGAAGTTGTTATTAAATATTGTATAGATACCAACTAGTGTATTCATGGTGCTTTCAGGTTTGACGCAAGTTTCTTGGATTGTAAACAAACAACATCTAGAAATTTTTTGGAATTATCATTAAATATAGTATATCGATTTAAACTCAAAAACTTTTAATCTAATTTTTTTATTAATATATATTTTAAATTAAATTATTTAAGAATTATTTTAATATAATCTTACAGACTACATAGGTTCAAAAAAAAATCAAAAGAAAAAAAATATTAAATTCATCATAGTCAACTTATCAGACTCGCTATCCAATTACTAGGTTAAATTTATTTATTTTATTTTATGATAAAAAATAATTAAAAAAATTAAAAAAAAATCAATTTTCAATTAATTTACTATATCAAATGATAAAATTTGATAAAAACTCAACTTTAAAAAATATAATTAAAAAAACAAACAAAAAAAAAGTCACTAAATAAAACTATGGGTAAAGCTTGTGTTGAGGTTAAAGATAGGTCTTGAATCTTTAATTTGTTTTTTAATATTTTTCCATTTAATGAACAAGTTAAAAAGAAAAAAAAATTATGTGATAGATAACATTTAATAAAAACCTAATATTTAAATAATAAAATTAAAAAAATCTCAAAAAAAAACCAAAATACTTAGAAACAAAGTTGAACATGAAACAACTTTTATTATTTAATAGGAATCTTAAATTTTTTTTTCCTCGTAATAAGAAACTTTTAAGCTTATTTATTTATTTATAGATATCCTTAGTGCCTTTTATATATATATATATATAATGTCCTATAGAAAAAGAACAATTTTAAGTTTTATGTCCAAAATCAATGAAATTCAGTTCTACTCCTCTCTAAAAAACTTATCTTAATCTTGTCCCTTAAAATTTAATCCTAGCTCCTTACGTGTGATGTATTAATAAAGTTTATAGACACATTATATTATAATTTAAAAATGAGGGGAAAAAACATTATATATTTATTATGAATATAGATTCATTGTATTATGGACCACATTATAGATATAAAATGTTTACATTATAGACCGCACTGTAATATCATTGCAGGGGGCATTATCTTTCATGTTTTTAGTAAAAAATTATTGTTTGGTTTGGTTGAGCAGCTATACATTATAGCATGGGATCTATTGATCAATATGACCCAACACGGGTCCTACTAGACACTATTTTTATAAAAAAAGCTTTTGGGGAAGAGTGAAGAGCTAAGCCACTAATATAGTGGCAAAAGTTATACCTTAGAAAGTCAATGAAGAAACTAAGATTTCATATGTGTTATATCTTTTTGAATGAGTGAGAACTTCTAAGAACAACTTTTATTCCTTTTTTATTTTAATAAAATAAAATAAATAAATAAATAAAAAGGATAAAATGAATGCTCCAACTCGCATCCCTAATGATGTTAGGTCCTATACATATTGGGACCTAATAGGGTTGGATTCTCCAACCCATAGTATTGAGTCCTATTACTGTAAGATCATAGAATATTAAGTCTTGTTGCCGTTAGACCCAATAATTATGCATCCTGCTAGGGAGTCAAATCCAATAATATGTAGTATGACTCAATACTTTAATCTTTTTCCTTTTCTTTTCTTTTATGTAATTTTTTTATGCGATAAAAAAAAAATTAATGAAACTTTTTTTTTATGTTGTATAAAAGTTGGGTGATGATATATTTATTTATTTTTTTCATTTGAGATTGTATTGAATTTTCTTAATAAAACATGTTTGTTTTTGCATTTCAAAAATACTTTTAAACCAATTGAAAATTTTATATTTTTTTTCTTTAATTCAAATTAATATTTTATTATGTTTTTGTATTATTTTTATGTGATGATATAAAAAATGAATTATAAACATTAAAAACATTATCTCAATATATTTTTTAAAAAATATTTTTTTTAAATAACCGTTATATGATAATATAATAATAATATAATAACTAGCATAGTGGGTTAATAACAATTTTTTTCTCAAATATAAAAATGCTTGAGTTGGGTTAACAGCACATAATATATTTGCAACATCACTATCTTAAAAAAAAAGTATTTTTTATGATAAAACCATTAATAATGTATACTAAAGCAGCGTCTAATACACTAACAACTAATTTCTTTCTCTTTATTTTTTTGTTTCTTCTAAGATATTTTGAATTTTATGTTTTTTCCTCTTACAATTTTTTTTCTGTCCTCTCATTTTTTTTCATATTTTAAAGAGAAAATATATTGATGAGACTTTCTCTATATTATATAAAAGTTGGGTGATAATATTTTTTTTAATTTGTGGTTGGGTTGAATTTCTTTATTAAAGTATGTTTGTTTTGTGATTTAAAAATATTTTAAAAAAAATTGAAATTGTTTTTATTTTTTTTCTTTATTCAAATTAATTTTTTGATGTTTTTGTATTATTTTAATGTGATGATTTAAAAAATAATTTTTTAAAAATAACCGTTATGTAATAATATAATAGCTAGTATATTGGGCCGCACTCCGTGGTGAGTCAACAACAATTCTTTTTAAATGTAAAAATGCTTAAGTTGTATTAAAAACATGAAATGTATTTTCATCATGATTATCTTTGAATAAAATATTTTTCTACACTAACACCATCAATAACACATAATAGAGCAATGCCCAGTACACAAGCAACCAATTTCTTATGTTTAAGATATTTTGATGATAATTTTTCTTCATTTCATGTTGGCTTGATTTTTTTTATTAAACCATGTTTCTTTTTGTCTTTTGAAAATACTCCTTTTTATTTTATTTTATTTTACTTTAAATTATTTGTTTTCAACTTTCTTAGAGAACTGAATGAGTTTTTGATCCGCGAGGAGATACAATTGAGTGTGCTTTTGAATGTTTATTTTTATTTGAGTGGAAAATTAATGATCTAGTGACATTTTTCATTGGATTTTTAAGGATTTATGGTTTGGTTAAATTCAATTGTAATTTCATAATAAAGTTTATACGAGTTTAAAAGAGGGGTGGAGGTAGACCGAGAAAAACAAAAGTTAAATAAGGAGGAAAGTGAAGATAAGAAATTAGATCTTGCTGCAAGCAAAACTTAATAACATTAAGTATTGTTTCCACCAAAATCTAAAAGAGTTGAATCTGTTTGCCTAGTAAAACATAATAATGTTGAATCCTAAAGCCAATAGGATCGAATATAGTTGAGCCTTGTTGCCAATAAGACTCAATAACTTTGCTTCCTATTGCCCTGTAAGACTTATTAGTGTTAGGTCCTGATGTCTCATAGAACCCATTAGTGTTGAGTCCTGTCTTTAGTCAAATTTATTGGTGTTGAGTCTGGTTACCCAACTAAATCTAACAGCTTTTGAACTTTTAGGTTGTCAAATCTAAAGCTTTGGGGTCTGGTTTTGTTACCAAACCCCATGTCATTGGGTTCGTTTTTACAACTAGACCCAAGATTATTTTAGATTTGGCTTGATCACTAAACCCAAGGTATTTAATATATTCTCTATGTTTTATATATTTTTATATATTTAATTTTTTTATTAATTTGTTATAGAGCATAAGCTAATATACTAGTATAATTTAAAATTGAACTGTAGTTTTTTTTCCCTTTAAATAACATATCAAATCACTTAGATATAATTTTTATAAAGACCTAAGACTTGGGCCTGATGAAAATCCTGCAATCTAGATGAGGAATATCGCAGAAAGGATGAAAGAGGAGGAACCCGAGCCACAAGCACTCATGCATCTGGCCCATTCAAAAAGGGGTGGTTCTTGTGATCTCGACATCGAACATGAACCCTTTCACCCTTTCAGACAATGAGTTAACCCTTTTGATGGGGTCAGCGTCAGCTTCATGCAAATTTGACCAAGAAGCAACCCTACACACGTTAGAATGATGAAAACAAATTCTATATACCATATGACATCACACTGGTTGATAATGGAGAGTCACTTTCGTTCCTTCTTCCTTGATCATATCATATTGATGATTCCAATCTAGTTGTGAGAGGGGGAAAACTGATAAATATATTGATTTAATTTATTTTTATATTTTTAAATATTTATTTATTTTTATTTTAAATTATTATTATATTTTAAATATTTTAAGATTATTTTGATGTGATAATATTAAAAATAATTTTAAAAATAAAAAATATTATTTGATATATTTTTTAGTGAAAAAGCATTTTTAAAAATAACCATTATTATATTCTTAAATATCTTTTAAATCAAAAAAATAAATAAGTTTTTGATAAGATCAACTTTAATCAATCTTTCCCCTATTTTTTTAAACCCAAACCAATCCAAAACCTTGCATATTAAATTTCATTTAATATCAATCAAACATAATATATAACAAATTATTAAATACAATATAAAATACACCAAACATAAAACAAGATAATCCTACCCAATTTTATTAAGCAAATTCAATCTATATTATCCAACATGACAGCCACTAAATTTTCTCTTTTTTTAAAAAAGCAAATTTCATTATGTGAAAGATCTTTTCACCCATAAAAGAGGTTAACGAACAAAAAAAAAAAAAGGGCACCAAAGATTGCATGGCAGCATCCAAATCCAAACCCATTTCTCCAAAAAGAACGACCGTCCAAAATTTCTCACTTCTTGGTAAATGGCAAAGCAACTCCAAAAGTCCCGCCTCCATTGACCTTCTCCATGAAGTAATAAATCTCCCCCGAGTTTTCGTTTCATGTTGACAGTTCTGCCCCTCATGACATCCCCTTCTCCACAAAGGAAGTTATCCAAGGAGGCCCACCCTTACTTTGTTTTACATATACCATTTTACCCCTATACTCTTCACAAAAGACCACAAGAGAATGCTTTTACTTCTTCCAAATTGTCAACTCTACCCCTGCTGACCTTCCCAAAATCTCGCAAGAGGCAGGAACCCGCCTCCAGCTTTCCATTAGAATGACCGTCTTACCCCTGAACAACCTTCCCAGAAACCCCATAGGCAGCAGCTCCCATGAGAAAGTGGATGTGGTCTTGACCGACCTTCCTTCCTTCCTTGATGACCTGTCCCTTAGTTGTCTTCTATGGCCTCTCCTTCTTGGAAAAACCAATTCCCCACTTCCTATCTATATAAACCAAACCCACGAGCCTAAACATCCCAACTCTCAATCCGCAAGCCAAGTTTCAATCTCCCTTACACTCTCAAGACCTCTTCTCCACAGAAAAAAAATGGCATCTACACAAAACCAAAACTCAAACTTTCAAGATTTCTTGCCTCTTATGGCCAACAAACTAGGTGGTGATGGTCTTATTGGAGAACTATGCAACGGCTTCAATCTTTTGATGGATGGTGAAAAGGGTGTCATCACTTTTGATAGTCTTAAAAAGAACTCAGCTTTATTGGGTTTGCAAGATTTGAGTGACGATGATTTAAGGAGTATGTTAAAAGAAGGCGATTTTGATGGCGATGAAGCACTTAATCAGATGGAGTTTTGTGTTTTGATGTTCAGATTGAGTCCTGAGTTGATGGAAGAGTCTCAGTTTTTGTTAGAGGAAGCTCTTCTACAGGAGTTCAAAGATTGTTGCTAATCTTTTTTAAATTATTATTATTATTTTGACATTTGTTTCCCATTTCGTGGGCTTTTCTTATCTTTCTTTTTTTAGCTGTAACGACTTATATTATTGGAATATAGTGAATGAAGGATTAGAAATTGAAACAACTTCGCATTTTAACCTCAGTCTTATTATCACTTAATCCTTTAATTTCTGTTTTGATGCTTCAAGATGACATGAGCTAATTATTTATCAGGGATTAAGATATGTTTCTGGATAGTTTGATTTAAAGATATAGTATTTGGCTGATCCGGCAACTCCTGTATGTGTACTCTCTGCTGTTGTTTTCCATTCAAACCAGGAGCAGAGGTGTGCTTTGTTCTTGCTTTCTCATATGGATGACTGTGGCCCCTATAATCCACAGAGTACATAATTAGTGATATTGGCAAGTATGAGAGAGTCATGGTCTCTAGCTGCAGATTGCATAATCCTTGATTGACTTATAAGTGCTTCCTAGAATGTTCAGCCAAAAACTTCTGAAGACATTGTGGAAATATAAAGAACCGATGGTTCATGTTAATGGAACACAGCATTTTCTATTAGAGAGGAACATTCCAGTAAAGCATCTGATCCCAGCTTAGACGTTAGAAGAGGTGGAGATGTTGTAGTCCCCTGTAGATTTGGTTTTGATAGGTCAGGGAATGGAAAATGCTAATCCTTGACACTCTAAATAAGCTAAGCATATTATTTATGGGGTTTAAGAAGGGTGGCAAGCAAACTTAACTGACTTAAAGATTAGATAACAGAAAGAGTTACGAGCTTTGAGGATCTCAAATCACATGATCCACAACTATGGGAGGGTTAGGAGTTGCTGCCTGTTGGCTCGTTTTACTACATAAAGCAGTAATGAGGCATCCAGTTCTCTTTGTGGCTGGGGAAGCACCAGTTTTTGTTTTTTGATGAATGGATTTTCATTTATCAATACAAATAATAGTAATACATTGCCTACTCCAATATAGATAGAATTATGGATTTTCATTTATCAATAAAAATAATAGTAATACATTGCCTACTCCAATATAGATAGAATTAACTTTACGGGTCTAGCATCCTGTTCTGGAATGGAGAACAGAAAAAACGAATGTCAATGTTGTGACCCATGCTAGATTGCACTTGTCTGATCACAGCATTTCTACTGCAATCGATCAGTCGTCAAGTGATGATAATCTACCTTGCCTCTAACAATGTCAAACTCATTTCATTTGAAGAGCAAGCTTCCATCTGATTTGATGAACTTTCCTGTTCGAGTGGATTCTTTCCCATGAAAAATCCAGGTTGTTTAGGCTGAGGCAACGGATTTTCATTGCATAATATTTGAACCACAGTTGGCATGTTTGGCCTGTCTTCTGGTCGTTGTTGCACACACAGTAAAGCCACATGAATGCATCTTAACACTTCAGATGTATTGCTCAAGTAACCTAAACATTCATCAATCAGTTCCGATGGTGTTCCTTTTATCCAAAGTATCCACGCCTAAGAAAAATAAAAACAGGGCAAGATGTCAGCAGACTGGCTGCTCTAATTTGCCAGTTGGTTTGCTTGTCATGTGACAGGTCACAACAGCAAAATCACTGTAACATTTCTGAAACCCCAAATAAGCCAACATGTATTTTGTTGGGTAAACTAAAGAAAGCATCCTTGCTGTACTAATTATTATTCTCAGCAATGCCATTTTAATTGCCTGAAAGGAAACTGCACAATTTAACATCACCTCTCAGTTCATCAAGACTTTGCATTAACATTTTTGTGTAAATTCTTACATGCCCGAGGAGGTTAAGGTTTCGATCCGGGTGACGAAATCCCCTATTTTTCTTTCCACTCACTATCTCCAGGATGAGGACACCAAAGCTAAAGACGTCGGATTTCACAGAGAAGTGTCCATTCGACGCATACTCAGGAGACATATAGCCACTGAAAAATGCAGGCAACAAGAAAATTTCTCAAAAAATGCAAATGAAGATTAGCAAGGAAAGATTAAGGATACTTACTATGTTCCAATCACCCTATGAGTATTGGCCTCTGTTTCATCTCCACGAAACATTCTAGCAAGGCCAAAGTCCGAGATTTTTGGATTTAGCTCATTATCCAGTAAAATGTTGCTGGCTTTGATATCTCTATGAATTACTCTCAGTCTAGAGTCTTGATGGAGATAAAGCAGTCCTCGAGCAATTCCACCAATAATGTTCATACGCTTCGTCCAATCCAGTAATTTTCTTCTTGCATGGTCTGGTCAATTTTTCATTCATGTTAGTCTGATTAACAACTCGATTCGTAACAGAAGTAAGAATATAAATGATAACTTCTAGAGCTAAAATGCTGTTGATTTGGACAGGTTCGCACCGAAAATGAAGACGTCCAAACTTTTATTGGGCATGTATTCATAGATTAACATATTTTCATCTTCTTGAATGCAGTAACCAAGAAGCTTTACGAGATTGCGATGCTGAAGTTTAGCAATGAATTTAACTTCATTTTTGAACTCGTCCATCCCTTGAACAGAACTCTTTGAAAGCCTTTTCACCGCTATTTCTTGTCCTTCTATCAATATGCCCTAAGTCATGATTCCAGCAGTTCTTTTAGTTTCATAAACGAAGATGATACATATAGGTTACTTGGAGATTCTTTTGTTACCTTATATACAGGTCCAAAACCACCTTCTCCCAACTTGTTGCTGCTTGAAAAGTTATCAGTGGCATGAGCTATGGTACTCAAATCAACTATTGGTAATTCTATGTCCTCTTTTCTTACTTCTTCAAGTCTATCATTCTTCCCAAGATTCCTCCTACGCCTGCAGAACATCATTCCTGCCAATAGCATGCCCATGCCCAATGCAGCGGCGCCGGCAATTATTCCTGCTTTCAACTTCGTACTCAAGTTCCTTTTCTTCGCATTTGCACCTGAACGCAATAAAGAATAGTTAGAAGCAACTGGACATATTCCCTAGTTGAAGACTTCCTTCGCAACTGAAACTTGAATAAAATCTCGAAATTCTTTTTATTTAGAGTAGAAGGAAACGGAAGAAGAAGCAGAAGTTCATAATAATTTAGCGTTGAAGAAGTGGACAAAGCAGCAGAGTCAAGATTTCCTAGTTTCTATGCTACATTGATTTTTCCCTTTCCAGGCTTTTTGAGGTGAAGAGGAACATGAATAATTCTTCAATTTCTATCCATGCTGGTGATCTAGATAGGAGCGAATTAAATCAATAACTAATTGCATTATTGGAAGGCGTACCTAATTCCGAAGCAGCCACCCGAACATAGACGTCTTGTCCATCCCCAGTTGACCTTCTCATATCAATCAGGTCACCAAACCAAATCAGGCAGCCACTTCCACCTGCCCTGAAATCTAAATTTGTATAAGCAGTACAAGAGCAGTTCTTCAGACACAATCTCTCACATTCCTTGAGGTCAATGCTCTTGTCAAACCAGGAAGAAGATGTGTCTGGCAGTTTATTTGCTGTATACTTGAGAAAGCCATCTTTATCACCGCCTGACCAATCTGAAAAATTCCAATCTACTGGAGACATAGGCGTGAATCCATTCAAGCATACACATATAGGAGTTCTAGTTATCTCACAGCGAGTGTTGGGACCACAAAACGCATACTCTTCACACTGATCGTACTGGCCATTTTCAACAATCACCCAATCCTGAGCTCTGTCATTCCATGTGAAGCTCTGAGAAAGCCCCAGTGGACTTAGTGTAAGCTTTGAAGAAACTGAACTTTGAATCCTATACTCGAAATAAACCTCTTGGTTGTTGAGCACAAATTCATTTGTGGAAATTTGATTGGGTATCGGTCTAGGATTTGAAGTAAATTTTATGCCAGTCCATGGACCCCCTCTAAACGCTGTTCTATTCCCTTTCTTCAAAAGTAGCTGTGGATACCCGTGAGGATCGATACCAAACGTAAACTCACCTCGAGCAGGATCTTCTGGGCTCTTCCAAGATGACAGAAACCTGTCAATCCGTGTTACAAAGTTGACTCCCATTCTCATTCCAGGTAGTAAGGTATCACAAGGATGATCAAAACTCTGCCACAAAAAGTTTGTAGGGTTATAATCATTTCCTTCTCTCACAACAAAATTTCCAGACTCCAAGAGCTGGGCAACAGGATTCTGCGTAGTTCTTGATGCACTTGAATTTGATGACCAAACAATATGGTTTGTGCTATTGAGAAGGATTAGAATCCCTTGGGTGGTGATGTTCAGAACTCCCATATTATCAGAAAGTGAATGTTCTCTATTGGCAACCCATAAAACTGTCTGAGGAGACCTGTCGTGCCATAATCCCAAGTATCTGCTTGTTGAACCTTGAGGGTTGAAAAATCCTAGCTCGAAGCTTCCGCTTGAAGAAACCAGAGTCTCACCATCTCTCAATGATTGGCCTGGGTTGATGATTTCCAGTGCGGTGGAAGTGGTTAAGATGGAGATGAAGAAAGATCTCACGAAGAACACTCCCATTCTTGAATTTGTTTATGGACAATGTGTTGTGTAATGTTCTGACATAAATAATTCAACCTTTAACACACTGTTTTCACTAATGGTGTAAGCACACGGCGTTTCGCCACTTCGCCTTCCCAAATGTCAGAGTCCCATCAATTTTGGCAAAAAAACTTAAAAAACTAAAAAGTCAACCAATTGTTGCTTACTTAGGGTCAAACATTGACCGATGATGGTGAAGGTGATAACGTGTCACTTATTCTTTGATCTAAAAAGTTGAAGGACATGGAAGATCTTCGAGTGGCCAGATCAGCTAAGACTTGGAGAGTTGAGAGCTTGCAGCTTGCCAAGGAATTTTCCAGTCAAAATATTTGACTAATTGAACCATTTCTAAATTGGTAATCTTCGGAATATTTTATCTATTTTTTATGTATTTAAATGTACTTGAAAAGTATTTAATAGTATGCTATTTTTTTTAAATTTTTTTAGAAATATAAAATTTCTCATAGACTATAATTTTTTTTATAACTAAAAGTCTTTTATTAGTTATTTTCTATATTTATATTAAAATAATAAACGCACCATAATTCACAAAAATTATAATTTTTTTTTCTAATTGTATCTATTTTTCTTTGAAATGAACTCACAAAATAATTAATAAAATACCATTAATTATTTTCTATCCATCATAAAATTTCTCTCAGTCTCGTTTGAAAAGATTACTACTTTTAATTTTCTTTTTATATAAAAAATATATGTATTTGCTCTCCTTTTTTATTTGTTTATTTTTACTCTTGGAAATTCTGGCTTCCTGTCTAGCTTTTGCTTACATTCGTATATATATAAAAGGTTGATTTTGTCCAAAGTTTACTCGTTTGTTTTTCTAGTAAGATTTCATTGAGAATATTTCAGTAGTTACTTACCATCAAATTATTTGCTTTTACCTTTGGGTTGCGTTATCTCTATTCCCATTATTGTTTCTCACTTCAATATTTATTGCCGTATGCGTGGCATCATGGTAAAAAAAATACCCACTTTCAAAATTTTATCTATTATCTATTTATTTAGCAAATATTTAGCAAATATAATGAGATAAGAAATTTTTATATTTTATTAGTAGAAAAACAGAATGGAAATCACCATCTAATAATTTGTTTATTAGAAACCTTAATTGGTTTTAAAGATCAAATACAAGACTGGTTATGTAAATAGAATGTATAAGCACTTCAAATATATCTTGTCTAAAGTAATCTGCATGATTTAATTGTCTGATAAAATCTAAGGTCTTGTTGTGTTTTCAAGTTGTTGGTCCATTTGTTGTTTAAGAAAAATTCTCCTCAGCAAAGAGATCCTTATATTATCAGGTAAAACCTAATCGACATCACCAAAAATATTTAATATGTGGAATACATCTTACGTATAACGTCGTGACCCCAAATATTAAAAGAAAATAAAATAATTTTTTTTGAAAATTTTGAAATATTGGCCTAGTTCTTGTGACTTTAATAAACTGGTTATTAAAGCCAAAATACATGCTAATACATATTTTTGAAATTTTCTTTGTTATATGAAAATACAATATGATTATTTTATTTTATTTTTAAGAGACTTGGTTGTATGCATGAAAATAAAAAAATATTTTTTTGTTTTATAATTTTTTTGCAATGTTTTTTTTGAAGAAAACAAGGTATTTTAATACTCGATTTGTATCTTTATGATATAAAAATATAAATAAATATTAAATAAAATGGTATAAAAATACACGCAAAAATTGCAAAGTTTTTTTAGAAAAGATTTTTTTTTAATTGGATTGAGATTGGATCGGATCTGAAACAGAATTGGGCTGGGGCCAACCAAAATACCACCTATTGCATTTTAGGCTGGGCTAATGTTCTAGCCCAAAACAACTAAATGTATTGATGGCTGACAGTGAATTATAATTAAGTAGTTATTATGCCTTACACAATAACCACCTAATTATATTTCATTTGCCGTAGAATGTGAAGTGCTCACATTCTGCATGCAAATAAAAACAAATGAAAAATGGACAAAGAAAAAGAGGGAACGAGAGAGAGGCTAACCAGGCTGTGTAGGGGTTGGTGGTGGCAGTGTTTGTGCTGCAATGGTGCTGTTTCAAACAGTGGAGAGAGACTGTTTTTTCTCTTCCCTTATGTTTTTCTTCTTTTTTTTTTCGCTGTGTGATTAGTACTTAAAAGTGTATTTTTATCATGGTTTTATATCATTATTTTGCACTTGAAGTATCAATAACTCCTTAACTAAAGCATGTTTTATAATAATATATCTAATAATATAAGATACCTTTAATTTGTGGTAAATGTTCATTTTAAATGCAGGCCTATCACATAAATGAAAGGATTGATTGATGACTTTAAGAACTTAAATTGCAAGACTTAGAAAAGAGATGGCCAAACTTAGAAAAGAGATGTCGGTGCAATCCAAACCGGAACACTGCTCGGTAATTGGGTCATATCTGGAGCTATATATCTCAGATTTAGGTCCAATTTTATATGGATGGAAAGGTAAGACATAGGCCTACAACTTTCATATGGAGCCCAAGATCTAAAAAGGCCATTTTCAAGTCCAAATTGTAGCAACAACAAAGAAGCCCGAATCTGTCTTCTAGCCCGAGCACTATTTAGTATTTTGGCCATATCTAGAGTTCTAGAAGTCCAAATGAGCTGAATGTTTTACACAAGAAAGCTGAGACAATTGCCTACAACTTTCATGTTTTAAACTGGCTCTAATTTTGACGTTATCAATGACGTTTTGGGCAGACAAGAGAAGATAAGGATTGTTACCAAGTCAAAAGTTGGCCACCCACTTATCAATTAGTCATCAAATCAATAGTTCTCAATTTTGGTCTATAAAAGGAGGCATTTGCCATGCATTTAGGCATCTTGGTTTCCAGATCAAGATCATGCTCTTGCTTTCTCTCTTTGTATTTTTTGTAATGTTTATGCTTTACTTTCATTAATATCAAGTTTATGCCTTTCATTTCCTTGCATTTACTTAGTTAACTTTAATCTTATTCATGTTCTTATTTTGTTTATTTATTTTTCTTTCTTTCATTATGTCTATCTAAGTTTATTATGTCAAGGTGAAAAGGTTACACTAATGGTATAAGAATAAGTATAGTGTAAACTCAATATAGACTTTAATGTTTGATACTAACATATTTTATATTTGTTATCTTGTTCACTGTTTAATACTTTGCTTGTTAAATGACTAATCTTGATTTATGTTGTATAACACTTGGTACAACAAATGCTTGGCACTCTCATAGTTCATACTGTATGGTATAACCGACACCTGAGCTATGAAAGGAACTTGATTTGTTGTTAACATAAGTTATAATCATGAATGCTTGACGAGATTTACAAGTACTAGCATTAATCAAATAAGATGACTAATGTAATCATGTTAACAATCTATAATATGATTGGAACCTCCTTTGTGTGTGGTTTCCAATTGAATAATAAAATTTTATACTATACTTGCTTGACATACCATTAGTGGAACCTCTAACCTTGATATTTGTTATTATTATTGTTTAATCCTTACAGTAATTTTCCATCTCCAAGTTCTCATCATCTTCCTTTTCTTTTTCTTTATTATTATTATTATTATTATTATTATTATTATTATTATTATTCTTATTGTTATTGTTGTTATTATTGTTATTACTATTATTATTGTTGTTGTTGTACTATTGTCATTTATAATTTGTATAATTAACGTCCCTGTGGTTCGACCCCGGTCTTGCCGGGTTATTTATTACTTCGACACTCCTGCACTTGGGAGAAGACATCAATCTTTTAGTCGTGTCAAGTTTTTGGCGCCGTTGCCGGGGAGGTAAGTTCTTGTATAAATTATAGTTTTTATTTTATTTTCTCTTTTCACTTTTCTTGTATATAACTTTGTCTCTTTTATTTTGTTTCTCCTTATTTTGTTTTCTTCCTTCTTCTTTTGTTTTCTTCTTCATTTTATTATATTCCAACACGTGCATGAGAGTGTGGTCACACACATCAAGTGGTAGACTTTATAGGGTATCCTCATCATTTTCAGAAATTATGGCCAAAGAAGATAATCAATCACTTCATAATGAGAATAATGAGAATAACCGTGCTAGAACACTTAGAGACCACATGAATCCCACAAGAACAAGTGCACCATCATGCATAGTTTTTCCTTCCGATGCATCTCATTTTAATTTTAAACCAGATATTATTCAACTTTTACCTTCTTTTCATGGCTTAGAATTGGAAAATCCATACTTGCATTTAAGGGAATTTGAGGAGGTCTGCAATACATATAATAATTTAAATTGTAGCATGAACACCATCAGATTAAAGCTTTTTCCTTTTTCATTAAAAGATAAAGCTAAAACATGGCTACAAAATTTGAGACCAGGATCCATTCGTGCTTGGGATGAAATGCAACAACAGTTTGTAAATAAGTTTTTCCCATCTCATAGAACAAATTCTTTCAAAAGACAAATCACCACTTTCACTCAAAAACCAGGAGAAACATTTTACCAATGTTGGGATAGGTATCGAGACTTGCTTAGTACTTGCCCTCATCATGGTTTTGAAACATGGAGATTGGTTTCACATTTTTATGAAGGGTTAACACCTAGAGATAGACAAATGGTTGAATTGATGTGCAATGGAACTTTTGAAGATAAAGACCCTGATGAAGCAATGGAGTACTTAGACTTGTTAGCTGAAAATGCTCAAAATTGGGATACCGCGGGTACTTATGAGGCACCGAGTAAAACTCAACCTCATACATCTAGTGGAGGTATGTACAACCTTAGGGAAGATCATGACCTCCAAGCTAAGTTTGCATCTTTAGCTAGAAAAGTCAAGGCACTAGAATTGAAAAAGAGTGGTCAATTAAAATCTGTTGAAAACATTGTGTGTCAAATCTGTGAAACAAATGAACACTCAACCAATGATTGTCCATCCTTGCCTTCTTTTAAGGAGTGTCTCCATGAACAAGCCCATGCTTTAAACAGTTTCCAAAGGCCCAACCACAACCCATACTCCCAAACATATAACCCTGGTTGGAGAAATCACCCAAATTTCAATTGGAAGAGTGAGAACAACAATGCACAAACTTCACAACCACCATTTCAAGCACACCATAATTTCCAAAATTCTCATGGATATGCACCTCCTTATGCTCCACCTCCTAGAAGAAATCTTGAGGAAACATTGCATGCATTCATTGAAAAGCAAGAGACAATCAATACTCAACTTGCTCAAAACATGACAGATTTTAAAGATACTCTTGCAAAATTAACATCTGCTCTCAGTTTCCAAGAGAAAGGTAAGTTTCCATCTCAACCACAACAAAATCCCAAGGGGCAATACAATGCAAATGCAAGTAGTTCCGGAAGCCAACATATGGATCAAGTCAAATCAGTCACTACTCTGCGCAGTGGTAAGGTTATTGAAAAACCCTCTCTTGAACCTTATGAAACAGATGATGAGTCAATCTCTGAGGGTAAGGAAGGGGTTGAATCTGAAAATTGCAAAGAAAAGACTGATTCTCTACCAGCACTTTGATTAGTACTTAAAAGTGCATTTTTATCATGGTTTTATATCATCATTTTGCACTGGAAGTATCAATAACTCCTTAACTTAAATATGTTTTGTAATAATGTATCTAATAATATAAGATACCTATAATTTATGGTAAATGTCTATTTTTAATGCAGGCCTATCACATAAATGAAAGGATTGATTGATGACTTGAAGAACTTAAATTGCAAGGATAAAGAGATGGCCAAACTTAGAAAAGAGATGTCGGTGCAATCCAAACCGGAACACTGTTCGGTAATTGGGTCATATCTGGAGCTACAGATCTCAGATTTAGGTCAAATTTATATGGATGGAAAGGTAAGACATAGGCCTACAACTTTCATATGGAGCCCAAGATCTAAAAAGGCCATTATCAAGTCCAAATTGTAGCAACAACAAAGAAGCCCGAATCTGTCTTCCAGCCCGAGCACTGTTCGGTATTTTGGCCATATCTGGAGTTCTAGAAGTCCAAATGAGCTGAAATTTTTACACAAGAAAGCTGAGACAATTGCCTACAACTTTCATGTTTGCAACTGGCTCCAATTTTGACGTTATCAATGACGTTTTGGGCAGACAAGAGAAGATAAAGATTGTCACCAAGTCAAAAGTTGGCCACCCACTTATCAATTAGTCATCAAATCAATAGTTCCCAATTTTAGCCTATAAAAGGAGGCATTTGCCATGCATTTAGGCATCTTGGTGTTCAGATCAAGATCATGCTCTTCCTTTCTCTCTTTGTATTTTTTATGCTTTGTTTTCATTAATATTAAGTTTATGCCTTTCATTTCCTTTCCTTTACTTAGTTAACTTTTATGTTCTTATTTTGTTTATCTATTTTGCTTTCTTTCATTATGTCTAGCTAAGTTAATTATGTCAAGGTGAAAAGGTTACACTAATGGTGTAAGAATAAGTATAATGTAAACTTAATATGGACTTTAATGTTTGATACTAACATGTTTTATATTTGTTATCTTGTTCACTCTTTAATACTTTGCTTGTTAAATAACTAATCTTGATTTATGTTGTATAACACTTGGTACAACAAATGCTTGGCACTTTCATAGCCCATAATGTATGGTATAACCGACACCTGAGCTATGAAAGGAACTTGATTTATTGTTAACATAAGTTATAATCATGAATGCTTGACGAGATTTACAAGTATTAGCATTAATTGAATAAGATGACTAATGTAATCATGTTAACAATATATAATCTGATTGGAACCTCCTTTGTGTGTGGTTTCCAATTCAATAATAAGAGTTTATACTATACTTGTTTGATATACCATTAGTGGAACCTCTAACCTTGACATTTGTTATTATCATTGTTTAATCGTTACATTAATATTCCATCTCAAAGTTCTCATCTTCTTCTTCTTCTTCTCCTTCTTTTTCTTTATTATTATTATTATTATTATTATTA
>NW_011500100.1:0-12200 GCF_000495115.2 Populus euphratica | reverse complement strand
TATTACTATTGTTGTTGTTGTTATTGTTGTTGTTATTGTTGCTATTATTGTTGCTTATAATTTTTGTCTATAATTTGTACAATTAACCTCCTTGTGGTTCGACCCCGGTCTTGCCGGGTTATTTATTACTTCGACACTCCTGCACTTGGGAGAAGACATCAATCTTTTAGTCGTGTCACTATGTTTCTCACCTTTCTATCATCTTTGTTTCTTCTTTTTCTTTTTCTTTTTTCCAAGTCTTCTCTGTCCTTTCTTCTCTTTATGTTTTGTTCTTTTCTGTCCATAACATTTTCCCCTCTCTACACTAGCTTTGTGGTGGTGATGTTCTCTTGTTGATTCATAGGGCAGATTCACAGTGGTTTTGTCCTTATTCTTTTCTGTTACTTCATGACTTTATTTCTCTTTTTGTACTCTATTTTTTTTTCTCTTGAGTTTCCCAAAACTTGTGTGGTTTTTTCTTTTCCTTTATTTCTTTGTGTTTTTCCTATTCTTTCCTCTACTTCCTTATGCTCTCCTTCTTTTTCCTCCTATGTTTTTCCCCTCTCTTTTTGTCCATCTCTCCTTTGGATTTTATAGTCAGAAGATGTGACATGATTGAAAATGAGGGGTTAATTAAATTATGTTCAAGACATTGAATGTCAAATTTGTTGAATCAGTGAACATTCAACCAATGATTGTCCAACTTTGCCTTCTTTTAAGGAAGATCTCCATGAACAAGCCCATGTTTTAAATAGTTTTTAAAAGCCCAATCATAACCTATACTCGCAAACATACAACCCTAGTTGAAGAAATCACCCAAATTTCAGTTGGAAGAGTGATAAGAATAATACACAAACTTCACAATCACCGTTTCAACCACACCATAATTTCCAAAATTCTCATGGATATGCACCTCTTTATGTTCCACCTCCTAGAAGAAATATTGAGAAAATTGCATGTATTCATTGAAAAGTGATTAGTACTTAAAAGTGCATTTTTATCAACGTTTTGTATCATCATTTTGCACTTGAAGTATCAATAACTCCTTAACTAAAGCATGTTTTTTATAATAACATATCTAATAATATAAGATACCTTTAATTTATGGTAAATGTTCATGTTAAATGCAGGTCTATCACATAAATGAAAGGATTGATTGATAAATTTAAGAACTAAAATTGAAAGGACAAAGAGATGGCCAAACTTAGAAAAGAGATGTTGGTGTAGTCCAAATCGAAATACTATTTGGAAATTAGGTCATATCTGGAGCTATAGATCTCGGATTTAGGTTTACTTTATATGGATGGAAAGGTAAGACATAGGCTTACAACTTTCATATGAACCCAAGATTTAAAAAGATCATTTTCAAGTCCAAATTGTAGCAACAACAAAGAAGTCCGAATCTGTCCTACAGCCCGCTTACTGTTAAGTGTTTGACCCATATCTAGAGTTTTAGAAGTCCAAATGACCTCCATTTCTTTTTTCTAGAAAGCTGAGACAATGTCTTACAACTTTCATGTTTCAAGTGGTTCCAATTTTAACATTATCAATGACGTTTTAGGCAGACAAGAGAATATAAGGATTGTCACAAAGCAAGAGTTGGCTACCCACTCATCAATTAGTCATCAAATCAATAATTTCCAATTTTGGCCTATAAAAGGAGGCATTTTCCATGCATTTAAGCATTTTGGCCTCCAGATCAAGATCATGCTCTTGCTTTCTCTCTTTGTATTTTTTGTATTGCTTATGTTTTGCTTTTATTAATATCAAGTTTGTGCCTTTCATTTCCTTTCCTTTACTTAGTTAACTTTTATCTTATTTATGTTCTTATTTTATTTCTTTATTTTTCTTTCTTTTAGTATGTTTAGCTAAGTTTATTATGTCAAGGTGAAAAAGGTTACACTAATGGTGTAAGAATAAGTATAATGTAAATTCAATATGGACTTTAATGTTTGATACTAACATGTTTTGTATTTGTTATCTTGTTCACTTTTTAATACTTTGCTTGTTAAATGACTAATCTAGATTTATATGGTATAACACTTGGTACAACAAATACTTGGCACTTTCATAGCTCATACTATAAGGTATAACCGACACTTGAGTTATGAAAGGAACTTGATTTGTTGTTAACATAAGTTATAATCATGAATGACTGACGAGATTTACAAGTATTAGCATTAATTGAATAAGATGACTAATGTAATTATGTTAACAATCTATAATCTGATTGGAACCTCCTTTATGTGTGGTTTCCAATTGAATAATAAGAGTTTATACTATACTTGTTTGACACACCATTAGTAGATCCTCTAACCTTGACATTTATTGTTATCATTGTTTAATCCTTACGTTAATCTTCCATTTGAAAGTTCTTATCAACTTCTTGTTCTTCTATTATTATTATTGTTATTATTATTATTAGTATTACTACTATTACTACTACTACTACTACTACTACTACTACTACTATTATTATTATTATTATTATTATTATTGTTATTGTTGTTGCTGTTGTGGTTGTAGTATTATTGTTATCTATAATTTATACAATTAATCTCCCTATGGTTCGACTCTAGTTTTGCCGAGTTATTTATTACTTTGACATTCTTGCACTTGAGAGAAGACATCAATCTTTTAGTCGTGTTAATATTGTCAGGCATTCATGATTATAACTTATGTTAACAACAAATCAAGTTCCTTTTATAGCTCAGGTGTCGTTATACCATATAGTAGGGGCTATAAAAGTGCCAAGTATTTGTTGTACCAAGTGTTATACAACATAAATCTAGATTAGTTATTTAACAAGCAAAGTATTAAAGAGTGAACAAGATAACAAATACAAAACATGTTAGTATCAAATCCATATTAAGTTTACACTATACTTATTCTTACACCATTAGTGTAACTTTTTCACCTTAATATAATAAACTTAGCTAAACATAATGAAAGAAAGAAAAATAAATAAACAAAATAAGAACATAAATAAAATAAAAGTTAACTAAGTAAAGGAAAGGAATTGAAAGACATAAACTTGATATTAATGAAAGCAAAACTTAAGCATTACAAAAATACAAAGAGAGAAAGCAAGAACATGATCTTGATCTGGAAAATAAGATACCTAAACGCATGGCAAATGCCTCCTTTTATAGGTCAAAATTGGAAACTATTGATTTGATGACTAATTAATGAGTGAGTGGCCAACTCTTGACTTGGTGACAATTCTTATCTTCTCTTGTCTGCCTAAAACATCATTGATAATGTCAGAATTAGAACCACTTGAAAACATAAAAGTTATATAAAATTATCTCAGCTTTCTAGAAAAAAAATAGAGGTCATTTGGACTCCTAAAACTCTAGATATGGGCCAAACACTGAACAGTGCGCTGGCTGTAGGACAGATTCAGACTTTTTTGTTGTTGCTACAATTTGGACTTGAAAATGACCTTTTTAAATCTTGGGCTCCATATAAAAGTTGTAGGTCTATATTATACCTTTTCATCATATAAAGTAAACCTAAATCTAAGATCTACAACTTCTGATATGACCCAATTACTGAACAGTATTCCAATTTAGACTACACCAACATCTCTTTTCTAAGTTTGGCTATCTCTTTATCCTTTCAATTTAAGTTCTTAAATTCATCAATTAATCCTTTCATTTATATGATAGGCCTGTATTTAAAATGAATATTTATCATAAATTAAAGGTATCTTATGTTATTAGATATGTTATTATAAAATATGCTTTAGTTAAGGAGTTATTGATACTTCAAGTGCAAAGTGATGATACAAAACCTTGATAAAAATACACTTTTAAGTATTAATCACACTCCCCAACCAGATTATTACTAGTTCCTAGTAATCAAAGTGTTAAAATAGAAAAACAATTTGTAAATTCTACAAAGCAAAGTATTCATCATTCAATTTCTATTAATTTATCCAGATAAACAAACTCTCATTAAATTTATATATCTGCTCAATACCTTTTAAACAAGATATTAATAAACCTTCTTTTTATGCTCAATATATTAACACATAGTTATGGAGCTTTTCTTAAAAGAAAACAAAATTCTTGTTCTAATGTTTAAGGTTAACTTCCTTGGATTGAGATTTTTTTCTTCTTTTTTTTTTCTAAAAAAATATATATACATGTAACTCAAAACACAATGCATCTTTAACCCATATAATGAGCTTTCAGCTAATGACTCCCAAACCAGTTGGTCTTAAGGCATTAGGTATTGAGACACCCTTGTGAGCTTAGTAACTCGGGTTGCCGATACTGATATGTAGATAGTGCAATATTTGATTTCCTTAAACTTTTCTTCTCAACCCATGTAACAAGCGTTAGGCCAATAGCTCATAAGTCAGTTGAATTTAGGGTATTAGGTGTTAAAACACCTCTTCGGGCTTAATTGCTTAGGTTAGGGAGGCTACAAAACCAAACTTATCTACATTTTTATTATCATCATTTTTTTTGTTCTTTTTTTATTTTTTTTTCAAATTATATACTATCCATTTCTCTTAGTTGTTACCTTTAATAAAAAAACATAAATAATATAATAATCCAATGTGCAACCTATAATTATATGTTAAAGTGAGTGTGAAAATTAAGGTTTAAGAATACATGTTAAATGAGTATATGAGCAGAATTAAGTGATAATAATACAAGAGTTTGTAAAACTGAATATTTCAAGAAGTATTATAACAGACCTTGTTAAGAATGGTTACTAAAATGCGTCCTAGGAGTCACTTTAACAAAGGAGCTCCTTTACTCTACTATCCTAGTAACAACAATTTTGCACATGTTTTATGAAATGGAAAAGATAGTGAGTTAATTGTTTTTTGTCAACTACTACCCTCTCCTCCCAACCAAAATGAGACATTATCCTCAATGTTCCACAGTAAAAAGATAGAGTATAGAAGACATCACCTGAAATAACGAATATTGACAAACCTGAAACACACTTAAACAAATATAAGAAACAGCAAAACACAATAATAAAAGCAAAAGACACAAAGATTCATAAATGAAGACTCAAATCCAATCTAAACTTTTTACGGCTTTCCTTAGATGATCAATTTATACGACTCATGGAGGGATCAATTACAGGAATGAAAGATTGTAGTTGATCAATTAATTATTTAGTAGTAGCAGCAGAGATTATGATTTGTAGTGTAGAAGATGTTAGGAATTCCTGTTCCATAGCATGATCAAGAAATGACAACTTCTTATCATAATAACCATTAACATTTAACAAATCTATGGGTTTATGGTGAATGTGCAGTTGGGCCCAAGAGGAAATATGAAAGATCTCTTCCAATGTGCCTAGACCATTTGGTAAGGAAATGAAGGCATCGACATGGTTAAACATTGCATTCATTCAAGCAGACATTGTAGAGACTTGTAGTTCCTCTCTAATTTTTTTCCAATGATGTCCCCTTGTACTAAAACTTCAAGGATGACCCCCAAAACTTGACTACCTCCTAAAAATACAGCTATTGACACATCTTTCATTAACCTAAGGCTGCTTCCCCCATACACTAAATGAATCTTTCTCTCAGCTAGCACCTGACCAAGATGATTTGCTGATTCTAAAAACTCCTTTTCTTTCCTAGGTCTAGATCTATCGAAACATAAATATTTTTTATGTGATGACTTGAGGAACTTGCTATTTCTACACACTTCTATATTTGTTGAATGTATGGGTTGAGTAGAAATGAAAGGAAGGAAGAGAGGATTTTATAGATGAGAAATTAAAAACGCAATTATACCACCTATATATAGGTCAGCAGGAGTCTCTCTCTCACACATACTTTCTCTTTATTTATTATTTATTTTTGAAAACATATGTGTATGTACAAGTGGTTGTGATTGTGGCTCATATCTTTCTTTAGTTTTACGTCCAAGAACGGCTTAAACGCCCTCTATGGGTAGGGGATAGGCTTCCCATCCAGTTTTCTTAAAAATTAGCAAACAAGGTCTTTTTTAGTCAGATTCCCAAAACTAAGTAGATCATGTTCTTTATGAAAATAGGGCCACAAATCATGAATTGTACGATGCACATCTCCACTAGGATGAGTCTCAAGAGTTAATAGAAGATTATCTAAAGACTCTTTACTCGGGCCATCCTTAATGAATTGTATTTTATCTTTGCGGTTTATAGATACCATTTCTATAGAACAACATTGTGCATTACAAGTCTATCAGTTTATAGATACCATTTCTAAAGAACAACATTATGCATTATAAGTCCATCTGGCATATCGATGACAGACTTTCAGTCGTTTTGCACAACGTTTCTTTGTAAAAGTGCTTTTACTTATTCCAGGCATGTATAAAATAAAGAAATTAGAGGACTGATTGATACTTAAAAGTGTATTTTATCAAGGTTTTATATCATCATTTTGCACTTGAAGTATCAATAACTCCTTAACTAAAGCATGTTTTATAATAATATATCTAATAATATAAGATACCTTTAATTTGTGGTAAATGTTCATTTTAAATGCAGGCCTATCACATAAATGAAAGGATTAATTAATGAATTTAAGAACTGAAATTGAAAGGATAAAGAGATGGCCAAACTTAGAAAAGAGATGTTGGTGCAATCCAAACCGGAACACTATTCAGTAATTGGGTCATATCTGGAACTATAGATCTTAGATTTAGGTCTATTTTATATGGATGGAAAGGTAAGACACAGGCCTACAACTTTTATGGAGCTCAAGATCTAAAAAGGCCATTTTCAAGTCCAAATTGGAGCAACAACAAAGAATTCTGAATCTGTCTTCCAGCCCGAGCACTGTTCAGTATTTGGCCCATATTTGGAGTTCTAGAAGTCCAAATGACCTGAAATTTTTACACAAGAAAGCTGAGACAATTATCTACAACTTTCATGTCTCAAGTGGCTTCAATTTTGATGTTATCAATGGTGTTTTGGGCAGACAAGAGAAGATAAGGATTGTCACCAAGTCAAAAGTTGGTCACCCACTCATCAATTAGTCATCAAATCAATAGTTCCCATTTTTGGTCTATAAAAGGAGGCATTTGCCATGCATTTAGGTATCTTAGTTTCCAGATCAAGATCATGCTCATGCTTTCTCTCTTTGTATTTTTTGTAATATTTATGCTTTGCTTTCATTAATATGAAGTTTATGCCTTTCATTTCCTTTGATTTACTTAGTTAACTCTTATCTTATTTATGTTCTTATTTTGTTGAATTATTTTTATTTCTTTCATTATGTGTAGCTAAGTTCATTATGTCAAGGTGAAAAGGTTACACTAATGGTGTAAGAATAAGTATAGTGTAAACTTAATATGGACTTTAATGTTTGATACTAACATGTTTTGTATTTGTAATCTTGTTCACTCTTTAATACTTTGCTTGTTAAATGACTAATCTTGATTTATGTTGTATAACACTTGGTACAACAAATGCTTGGCACTTTCATAGCCCATACTGTATGGTATAACTGACATCTGAGCTATGAAAAGAACTTGATTTGTTGTTAACATAAGTTATAATTATGAATGCTTGACGAGATTTACAAGTATTAGCATTAATCGAATAAGATGACTAATATAATCATGTTAACAATCTATAATCTGATTGGAACCTCCTTTGTGTGTGGTTTCCAATTGAATAATAAGAGTTTATACTATACTTATTTGACATATCATTAGTGGAACCTCTAACCTTGACATTTGTTATTATCATTGTTTAATTCTTACATTAATATTACATCTCAAAGTTCTCATCATCTTTTTCTTCTTTTCCTTCTTTTTCTTTATTATTATTATTATTATTATTATTATTATTATTATTATTATTATTGTTATTATTATTACTACTACTACTACTACTACTACTATTATTGTTGTTGTTGTTGTTGTTATTATTGTTATTGTTATTGTATCATTGTTATTTATAATCTGTACAATTAACCTTCCTATGGTTCGACCCTGGTCTTGCCGAGTTATTTATTACTTTGACACTCTTGCACTTGGGAGAAGACATCAATCTTTTCGTGGTGTCAAGTTTTTGGCGCCGTTGCTGGGGAGATAAGTTCTTGTATAAATTATAATAGTTATTTTATTTTCTCTTTTCACTTTTCGTGTATATAACTTTGTTTCTTGTCTCTTGTTTCTTCTTCTTTTATTTTCTTGTTTCTTTTATTTTATTCCTGTACGTGCATGAGAGTGTGGTCACGTACATCAAGTGGTAGACTTTGTAGGATATCCTCATCATTTTCAGAAAATATGGCCGAAGAAGATAATCAATCACTTCATAATGAGAATAATGAGAATAACCATGCTAGAACATTTAGAGACCACATGAATCCCATAAGAACAAGTGCACCATCATGCATAGTTTTTCCTCCCGATGCATCTCATTTTAATTTTAAGCTAGACATTATTCAACTTTTACCTTCTTTTTATGGCTTATAATTGGAAAATCAATACTTGAATTTAAGGGAATTTGAGGAGGTCTGCAACACATATAATAATTTAAATTGTAGCATGAACACCATTAGATTAAAACTTTTTCCTTTTTCATTAAAAGATAAAGCTAAAACATGGCTACAAAATTTCAGACCAGGATCCATTCGTGTTTGGGATGAAATGCAACAACAGTTTTTAAAGAAGTTTTTCCTATCTCACATAACAAACTCTTTCAAAAGACAAATCACCACTTTCACTCAAAAACCAGGAGAAACATTTTACCAATGTTAGGATAGGTATCGAGACTTGCTTAATACTTGCCCTCATCATGGTTTTGAAACATGGAGATTGGTTTCATATTTTTATGAAGGGTTAACACCTAGAGATAGGTAAATGGTTGAATTGATGTGCAATGGAACTTTTGAAGATAAAGACCCTGATGAAGCAATGGAGTACTTAAACTTGTTAGCTGAAAATGCTCAAAATTGGGACATCGCGGGTACTTATGAGGCACCGAGTAAAACTCAACCTCATACATTTAATGGAGGTATATACAACCTTAGGGAAGATCATGACCTCCAAGCTTGAGAATTCAATGAATGACAATATTTTTAAGGAAAATGGACATCGTTTGAAAGCTTACTTTGATAATTTTTCTAGTGAAAATGAGTCGACTGGTTTGAATGATCTTATAGATAAAGGTTGATTATTTTGTCTTTCTTACATTGTTTTTGTGTTTCTTTTTGAGTGAATTTTGCTAGTTTCTCTCACCTCGGTCAAATGGCAGACAACGGTACTCCGTGACTTAAGTCGGTTCTTTCAGTTTCCTCTAATAATGATTTACAAGAAGTAGATCATATTGACGAATTAGTTTATGATCAACTTGAATCTACTTTAAGTAAAAATGAGTTGGATGAATCTGAAGATTTGCAAATGATTTATTTTGAGGAAGAAATCACGGATGAAAAAAGCATAAAAAATATTGATGTGAATCTTTTGTCAACAATGATAACAAATTCGACATCTAACATCACACCAATCGATGATTACTTTCCTAACGAATCCTTACTTTCTCTTAGTCCAATGCCTTGGTATGATAAAAATATCAATTTTCTTGCTTTAAGAGATTTGCCAGCTAATTGGAGTACCCAAGATAAAGAAAAGTTTTTGAACGAAGTGAAGAACTTTTATTGGGATGACCCTAACTTATTCAAATATTATCTTAATCAAATATTTCGAGGATGCATTCCTGACAATGAGGTAAGTAGTGTCATTAAATTTTGTCATTCTGAAACATGTGGAAGTTATTTCTCATCAAAAAAGACAGCTGCAAAAATCTTTCAAAATGGATTTTATTGGCCCACCATGTTCAAGGACACGCATGCATTTTGCAAAACTTGTGAAAATTGTTAAAAAGTTGATACTGGTCAAAAAGTTTTGTTTTATAATTCTCAACTCTATACATTCTCTAGAGAGCTAAAATCAAGATGGAGCAATCCTTATGGGGCCTGTGATATTGAGAATTCAATGAATGACAATATTTTTAAGGAAAATGGACATCTTTTGAAAGCTTACTTTGATAATTTTCCTAGTGAAAATGAATCAACTGGTTTCAATGATTTTGTAGATAAAGGTTGATTATTTTGTTTTTCTTATATTGTTTTTGTGTTTCTTTTTGAGTGATTTTTGCTAGCTTCTCTCATCTTGGTCAAATGGCGGACAACGATACTCCGTGACTTAAGTCGGTTCTTTCAGTTTCCCATAATAATTGATATCTGTGTATATATTTGTGCAATTCTTTGAATCTCTTCCAATTCTCATTTGAAAATGGACACTAATCTTGAAAAATTGAAAAAGTATTTTCCCGCTCTGCCTTATAATGCGATTATAAAAATTTATCGTGCTAGATGTGCAAGATTGAGATTGTTAATGAATCATGGAATTCCTGAAGATATTCGCTGGTTGATTTAAGCAAAGGTCCGATTATCAGGTGAGTCCTCTAACTCCTTCATTTCACATATGCCTGGAACAGGTAAAAGCATTTTTGCAAAGAAACGTCGTGCAAAACGATTGAAAGTCTGTCATCAATGTGCTAGATGGACTTGTAATGCACAATGTCGTTCTTTAGGAATGGTATCTATAAATCGTGAAGATAAAATACAATTCATTAAGGATGGTCTGAGTAAGGAGTCTTTAGATAATCTTCTATTGACTTTTGAGACGCATCCTAGTGGAGATGTGCATCGTGTAATTCATGATTTATGGCCACTATTTCATAAAGAACATGATCAACTTAGTCTTGGGAATCTGACTAAAAAAGACCCTGTTTGCCAGTTTTTAAGAAAACTGGATGGGAAGCCTATCCCCGACCTATAGAGGGCGTTTAAGTCGTTCTTGGACGTAAAACCAAGGGAAGATGTGAGCCACAATCACAACTACCTGTACATACACATGCTTTTTCAAAAGTAAATAAATAAAAAAATAAAAAGAGAGAGAGAGAGTGTGAGACTCTAGCTGGCCTACATATAGGTGGTATGATTGCCTTTCTAATTTCTCATCTATAAAATCCTCTCTTCCTTTCTTTCATTTCTACTCAACCCACACATTCAACAAATACAAAAGTGTGTAGAAATGACAAGTTTCTCAGGTCATCATATAAAAAATATTTGTGTTTTTTGTGGATCTAGTCTTGGGAAAGAAAATGAGTTTTTAGAATCAGCAAATCATCTTGGTCAGGTGCTAGCTGAGAGAAAGATTCATTTAGTATATGGGGGAGGCAGTCTGGGATTAATGGGAGGTGTGTCAAAAGCTGTATTTTTAGGAGGTAGTCAAGTTTTGGGGGTTGTCCCCGAAGCTTTAGCATAAGGGGACATCATTGGAAAAACCATTGGAGAGGAACTTCAGGTCTCCATAATGTCGGCTCGAATGAATGCAATGTTTAACCATGCTGATGCCTTCATTGCTTTATCAGGTGGTCTAGGCACATTGGAAGAGATCTTTCATATTTCCTCTTGGGCCCAACTGCACATTTACTATAAACCCATAGGTTTGTTAAATGTTAATGGTTATTATGATAAGTTGTTGTCTTTTCTTGATCATGCTGTGGAACAGGAATTTCTAACATCTTTTGCACGATAAATCATAATTTCTGCTGCTACTGCTGAACAATTGATTGACCAACTACAATCTTTCATTCCTGTAATTGATCCTTCCATGAGTCGCATAAATTGGTCAACTAAGAAAAGCCGTAAAAAGCTTAGATTAGATTTGAGCCTTCATTTGTGAATCTTTGTGTCTTTTGGTTTTATTATTATATTTTATTGTTTCTTATATTTGTTTCAGTGTGTTTCAGGTTTGTCAGTGTTCGTTATTTCAGGTGATATCTTATATATCCATCCTTTTATCTTAGAACATTGAGGACAACGTCTCATTTTGGTTGGGGGGAGAGGGTAGTAGCTAAAAAAATAAAAAAAATAAAAAAAAGTGTGTTTTCTATTTCATAAAGCATGTGCAAAATTGTTGTTACTATGATGACAAAGTAAAAGAGATCTTTTTATGACTCTTGAGATACATCTTAGTAATCATTCGTAACAAGGTCTATCATAATACTTCTTGAAATATTCAGATTTATAAACTCTCGTATTGTTATCACTTAATTCTGCTCATTGATTAGTACTTAAAAGTGCATTTTTATCATGGTTTTATATCATCATTTTGCACTTGAAGTATCAATAACTCCTTATCTATAATGGGATTTATAATAATGTATCTAATAAT
>NW_011502030.1:18421-27246 GCF_000495115.2 Populus euphratica | reverse complement strand
GTCCATATTAAATTTACACTATACTTATTCTTACCCCATTAGTGTAATCTTTTCACCTTGACATAATAGACTTAGCTAGACATAATGAAAGAAAGAAAAATAAAAGGAAGAGCATGATCTTGATCTGGAAACCAAGATGCCTAAATGCATGGCAAATGCCTCCTTTTATAGGCCAAAATTGGGAACTATTGATTTGATGACTTATTGATGAGTGGGTGGCCAACTCTTGACTTGGTGACAATCCTTATCTTCTCTTGTCTGCCCAAAACGTCATTGATAACGTCAAAATTGGAACCACTTGCAAACATAAAAGTTGTAGTCAATTGTCTGAGCTGTCTTGTGTAAACAATTCAGCTCATTTGGACTTCTAGAACTCTAGATATGGCCACAATACTCAACAGTGCTCGGGCTGGAGGACAGATTCGGGCTTCTTTGTTATTGCTACAATTTGGACTTGAAAATGACCTTTCTAGATCTTGGGATCCATATGAAAGTTGTAGGTCTATGTCTTACCTTTCCATCCATATAAAGTAGACCTAAATCTGGGATCTATAGCTCCAGATATGACCCAATTACCAAACAGTGTTCTAGTTTGGATTGCACCGACATCTCTTTTCTAATTTTGGTCATCTCTTTGCCCTTGCAATTTAAGTTCTTGAAGTCATCAATCAATCCTTTCATTTATGTGATAGGCCTGCATTTAAAATGAACATTTACCACAAATTAAAGGTATCTTATATTATTAGATATATTATTATAAAACATGTTTTAGTTAAGGAGTTATTGATACTTCAAGTGCAAAATGATGATATAAAACCATGATAAAAATGCACTTTTAAGCACTAATCAAAGTACCCGCGGTGTCCCAATTTTGAGCATTTTCAGCGAATAAGTCTAAGTACTCCATTGCTTCATCAGGGTCTTTATCACACCCCCCAACCAGCTTATTACTAGTCCCCAGTAATCAAAGTGTTAAAATAGAAAAACAATTTGCAAATTCCACAAAGCAAGGTATTCATCATTTAACTTCCATTAATCTATCCAGATAAACAAACTCTCATTTATATATATATCTGCTCAATACCTCTTAACAAGATATTAATAAACCTTTCTTTTGTGTTCAATGTATCAACACATAATTATGGGGCTTTTCTTGGACGAAAATAAAATTTTTGCTCTAATGTTTAAGGTTAACTTCCTTGGGTTGGGATTATTATTTTAGTCTTTTTTTTTTCTTCTTTTTTTTTAAATATATATACATATAATTTAAAAACATCATGCATCTTTAACCCATGTAACGAGCTTTTAGCTAATGACTCCTAGACCAATTGGTCTGCCATCCTAGTAACAACAATTATGCACATGCTTTATGAAATAAAAAACAATTTTTTTTTATCAACTACTACCCTCTCCCCCCAACCAAAACGAGACATTGTCCTCAATGTTTAAAGGTAGAAAGATAGAGTATAGAAGATAACACCTGAAATAACGAACACCAACAAACCTGAAACACACTGAAACAAAAATAAGAAATAACAAAACACAATAATAAAACCAAAAGACATAAATATCCACAAATGAAGGCTCAAATCCAATCTAAGCTTTTTACGGCTTTCCTTAGTTGACCAATTTATGTGACTCATGGAAGGATCAATTACAGGAATGAAGGATTGTAGTTGGTCAATTAATTATTCAGCAGTAGCAGCAGAGATTATGATTTGTCGTGCAGAAGATGTTAGAAATTCCTGTTCCACAGCATGATCAAGAAAAGACAACAACTTATCATAATAACCATTAACATTTAACAAACCTATGGGTTTATGGTGAATGTGCAGTTGAGCCCAAGAGGAAATATGAAAGATCTCTTCCAATATACTTAGAACACCTGGTAAAGCAATGAAGGCATCAGCATGGTTAAACATTGCATTCATTTGAGCCGACATTGTGGAGACTTGAAGTTCCTCTCCAATTGTTTTTCCAATGATGTCCCCTTGTGCTAAAGCTTCGGGGACGACCTGATGTCCCCTTGTGCCAAAGCTTCAGGGACGACCCCTAAAACTTGACTACCTCCTAAAAATGTAGCTATTGACACACCTCCCATTAACCCAAGACTGCCTCCCCCATACACTAAATGAATCTTTCTTTCAGCTAGCACTTGACCAAGATGATTTGCTGATTCTAAAAACTCCTTTTCTTTCCCAAGACTAGATCCACTAAAAACACAAATATTTCTTATATGATGACTTGAGGAACTTGCCATTTCTACACACTTCTGTATTTGTTGAATGTATGGGTTGAGTAGAAATGAAAGGAAGGAAGAGAGGGTTTTATAGATGAGAAATTAGAAAGGCAATCATAACACCTATATGTAGGCCAGCTGGAGTCTCACACACACACTCTCTCTCTCTTTATTTATTTATTTATTTACTTTTGAAAACGCATGTGTATGTACAGGTGGTTGCGATTGTGGCTCACATCTTCCCTTGGTTTTACGTCCAAGAACGGTATAAACGCCCTCTATGGGTTAAGGATAGGCTTCACATCCAGTTTTCTTAAAAACTGGCAAACAGTGTCTTTTTTAGTCAGATTCCCAATACTAAGTCGATCATGTTCTTTATGAAATAGTGGTCATAAATCATGAATTGCACGATGCACATCTCCACTAGGATGCGTCTCAAGAGTCTATAGAAGATTATCTAAAGACTCCTTACTCAGGCCATCCTTAATGAATTGTATTTTATCTTCACAGTTTATAGATACCATTCCTAAAGAACGACATTGTGTATTACAAGTCTATCTAGCACATCGATGACAGACTTCTAGTTGTTTTGCACGACGTTTCTTTGCAAAAGTGCTTTTACCTGTTCCAGGCATGTGTGAAATGAAGGAGTTAGAGGACTCACTTGATAATCGGACCTTGGCTTCAATCAACCAACGAATATCTTCACAATCTAGCACGGTAAATTTTTGTAATCGCATTCTGAGGTAGAGCGGGAAAATACTTTTTCAATTTTTCAAGATTAGTGTCCATTATCAAATGAGAATTGGAAGAGAGATTCAAAGAATTGCACAAATATATACACAGATATCAGTTATTCTGGGAAAGTGAAAGAACCGACTTAAGTCATGGAGTACCGTTATCCGTCATTTGACCGGGGTGAGAGAAACTAGCAAAACAAATCACTCAAAAAGAAACACAAAAACAATGTAAGAAAAACAAAATAATCAACCTTTATCTACAAGATCATTCAAACCAGTTGATTCATTTTCACTAGGAAAATTATCAAAGTAAGCTTTCAAACGATGTCCATTTTCCTTAAAAACATTGTCATTCATTGAATTCTCAATATCACAGGCCCCATAAGGATTGCTCCATCTTGATCTTAGCTCTATAGGGAATGAATAGAGTTGAAAATTATAAAACAAAACTTTTTGACCAGTATCAACTTTTTGACAATTTTCACAAGTTTTGCAGAATACATGTGTGTCCTTGAACATGGTGGACCAATAAAATCCATTTTGAAAGATTTTTATAGCTGTCTTTTTTGACGAGAAATAACTTCCACATGCTTTAGAATGACAAAGCTTAATGACACTACTTACCTCATTGTCGGGAATGAATCTTTGAAATATTTGATCAGGACAATATTTGAATAAGTTAGGGTCATCATAATAAAAGTTCTTCACTTCGTTCAAAAACTTTTCTTTATCTTGGGTACTCCAATCAGCTGGCAAATCTCCTAAAGTAAGAAAATTAATATTTTTATCATACCAAGGCATTGGACTAATAGAAAGTAAGGCTTTGGCCATGTTTTTTGAAAATGATGAGGATACCCTATAAAGTCTATCACTTGATGTACATGACCACACTCTCATGCACGTGTAGGAATAGAATAAAAAAAAAAGAAAACAAAAGAAGGAGGAAGAAAACAAAATAAAGAGAAACATAACAAAAGAAACAAAGTTATATACAAGAAAAGTGAAAAGAGAAAATAAAATAAAAACTATAATTTATACAAGAACTTACCTCCCCGGCAACGGCGCCAAAAACTTGACACGACTAAAAGATTGATGTCTTCTCCCAAGTGCAGGAGTGTCGAAGTAATAAATAACCCGGCAAGACCGGGGTCGAACCACAGGGAGGTTAATTGTATAAATTATAAACAATAATTATAAACAACAATAACAACAATAGAAGAAATCTTGGTTAATTGCATTTAAGGGCCAACCATAACCCATACTCCCAAACATATAACCCTGGTTGGAGAAATCATCCAAATTTCAGTTGGAAGAGTGAGAACAACAATGCACAAACTTCACAACCACCATTTCAAGCACACCACAATTTCCAAAATTCTCATGGATATGCACCTCCTTATGCTCCACCTTCTAGAAGAAACTATGCACCTCCTTATGCTCCACCTCCTAGAAGAAATCTTGAGGAAACATTGCATGCATTCATTGAAAAGCAAGAGACAATCAATACTCAACTTGCTCAAAACATGACAGATTTTAAAGATACTCTTGCAAAATTAACATCTGATCTCAGTTTCCAAGAGAAAGGTAAGTTTCCATCTCAACCACAACAAAATCCCAAGGGGCAATACAATGCAAATGCAAGTAGTTTCGGAAGCCAACATATGGATCAAGTCAAATCAGTCACTACTCTGCGTAGTGGTAAGGTTATTGAAAAACCCTCTCTTGAACCTTATGAGAAAGATGATGAGTCAATCTCTGAGGGTAAGGAAGGGGTTAAATCTGAAAATTGCAAAGAAAAGACTGATTCTCCGCCAGCACTTCCATTTCCTCAAGCCATGACCAAACAAAGGAAAGTCAATCACAACTCTGAAATTTTTGAAACTTTCAAATAGGATGCTATTAAACAGGTTCCTTCCTATGCTAAATTTTTAAAAGATCTATGCACTGTGAAGAGGAAACTGAATGTGAAAAAGAAAGCCTTTCTAGCCGAACAAGTAAGTGCTATTCTTCAGAACAATAATGTTTTGAAATATAAAGACCCTGGTTGTCCTACAATTTCTTGCTTTATTAGAGAGCATAAAATTGAAAGAGCCTTACTTGATCTTGGTGCTAGTGTGAATTTACTTCCATATTCAGTTTTTTAGAGTCTCAATCTAGGTGAGTTAAAACCAACTTCTATAACTCTTTTACTTGCCGATAGATCAATAAAAGTGCCTAGAGGAATAGTTGAAGATGTGTTAGTACAAGTCAATAAATTCATTTATCCTGTGGATTTTATTGTCTTGGACACACAACCTGTTGAAGCATGTAATTCATTTCCTGTTATTTTAGGACATCCGTTTCTTGCAACCTCTAACGCATTGATTAATTGTAGGAATGGACTGATGAAGCTATCATTTAAAAACATGACATTGGAGATGAATATTTTCAACATTTGCAAACTACCTGGAGAAGATAATGATTTACAAGAAGTAGATCATATTGATGAATTAGTTTATGATCAACTTGAATCTACTTTACGTAAAAATGAGTTGGATGAATCTGAAGATTTGCAAATGATTTATTCTGAGGAAGAAATCACGGATGAAAAAAGCACCAAAAATATTGCTGTGAATCTTTTGTCAACAATGATAACAAATTCGACATCTGATATCACATTAATCGATGATTACTTTCCTAATGAATCCTTACTTTGTCTTAGTCCAATGCCTTGGTATGATAAAAATATCAATTTTCTTGCTTTAGGAGATTTGCCAGCTGATTGGAGTACCCAAGACAAAGAAAAGTTTTTGAATGAAGTGAAGAACTTTTATTGTGATGACCCTAACTTATTCAAATATTGTCCTGATCAAATATTTCAAAGATTCATCCTCGACAATGAGGTAAGTATTGTCATTAAACTTTGTCATTCTGAAGCAGGTGGAAGTTATTTCTCGTCAAAAAAGACAGCTATAAAAATCTTTCAAAATGGATTTTATTGGCCCACCATGTTCAAGGACACACATGTATTCTGCAAAACTTGTGAAAATTGTCAAAAAGTTGACACTGGTAAAAAAGTTTTGTTTTATAATTCTCAACTCTATTCATTCCCTAGAGAGCTAAGATCAAGATGGAACAATCCTTATGGGGCCTGTGATATTGAGAATTCAATGAATGACAATGATTTTAAGGAAAATGGACATCGTTTGAAAGCTTACTTTGATAATTTTCCTAGTGAAAATGAATCAACTATTTTGAATGATCTTGTAGATAAAGGTTGATTATTTTATTTTTCTTACATTGTTTTTGTGTTTCTTTTTGAGTGATTTTTGCTAGTTTCTCTCACCCCGGTCAAATGGTGGACAACGGTACTCCGTGACTTAAGTCGGTTATTTCAGTTTCCCACAATAACTGATATCTGTGTATATATTTGTGCAATTCTTTGAATCTCTCTTCCAATTCTCATTTGAAAATGGACACTAATCTTGAAAAATTGAAAAAGTATTTTCCTGCTCTACCTCAAAATGCGATTAGAAAAATTTACCGTGCTAGATGTGCAAGATTGAGATTGTTAATGAATCATGGAATTTCTGAAGATATTCGCTGGTTGATTAAAGCAAAGGTCCGATTATTAGGTGAGTCCTCTAACTCCTTCATTTCACATATGCCTGGAACAGGTAAAAGCACTTTTGCAAAGAAACGTCGTGCAAAACGACTGAAAGTCTGTCATCGATGTGCTAGATGGACTTGTAATACACAATGTCGTTCTTTAGAAATAGTATCTATAAACCGTGAAGATAAAATACAATTCATTAAGGATAGCCTGAGTAAGGAATCTTTAGATAATCTTCTATTAACTCTTGAGACGCATCCTAGTATAGATGTGCATCGTGTAATTCATGATTTATGACCACTATTTCATAAAGAACATGATCGACTCTTGGGAATCTGACTAAAAAAGACCCTGTTTGCCAGTTTTTAAGAAAACTGGATGGGAAGCCTATCCCCGACCCATAGAGGGTGTTTAAGCCGTTTATGGACGTAAAACCAAGGAAAGATGTGAGCCACA
The DNA here is from genome assembly GCF_000495115.2 of Populus euphratica. Lineage (NCBI taxonomy): Eukaryota > Viridiplantae > Streptophyta > Magnoliopsida > Malpighiales > Salicaceae > Populus > Populus euphratica. Next base: position 20,219 of record NW_011502030.1, on the reverse strand, counting down.
ATCACAACTACTTGTACATATACATGCTTTTTCAAAAGTAAATAAATAAATAAATAAAAAGAGAGAGAGAGAGAGTGTGAGACTCCAGCTAGCCTACTAGAGAGAGGGTGTGTGAGACTCTAGCTGGCCTACATATAGGTGTTATGATTGCCTTTCTAATTTCTCATCTATAAAACCCTCTCTTCCTTCCTTTCATTTCTACTCAACCCATACATTCAACAAATACAGAAGTGTGTAGAAATGGCAAGTTCCTCAAGTCATCATATAAGAAATATTTGTGTTTTCGGTGGATCTAGTCTTGGGAAAGAAAAGGAGTTTTTAGAATCAGCAAATCATCTTGGTCAAGTGCTAGCTGAGAGAAAGATTTATTTAGTGTATGGGGGAGGCAGTCTTGGGTTAATGGGAGGTGTGTCAATAGCTGCATTTTTAGGAGGTAGTCAAGTTTTGGGGGTCGTCCCCGAAGCTTTAGCACAAGGGGACATCATTGGAAAACCAATTAGAGAGGAACTTCAGGTCACTACAACGTCAGCTCGAATGAATGCAATGTTTAACCATGTTGATGCCTTCATTGCTTTACCAGGTGGTCTAGGCACATTGGAAGAGATCTTTCATATTTTCTCTTGGGCTCAACTGCACATTCACCATAAACCCATAGGTTGTTAAATGTTAATGGTTATTATGATAAGTTGTTGTCTTTTCTTGATCATGCTGTGGAACAGGAATTTCTAACATCTTCTGCACGACAAATCATAATCTCTGCTGCTATTGCTGAACAATTAATTGACCAACTACAATCCTTCATTCCTGTAATTGATCCCTCCATGAGTCGCATAAATTGGTCAACGCATAAATTGGTCATCTAAGGAAAGCCGTAAAAAGCTTAGATTGGATTTGAGCCTTCATTTGTGAATTTTTGTGTCTTTTGATTTTATTATTGTGTTTTGTTATTTCTTATTTTTGTTACAGTGTGTTTCAGGTTTGTCAGTGTTCGTTATTTCAGGTGATATCTTCTATACTCTATCTTTCTACCTTAGAACATTGAGGACAATGTCTCGTTTTGGTTGGGGGGGGAGGGTAGTAGTTGATAAAAAAAAAAATGTTTTTCATTTCATAAAGCATGTGCATAATTGTTGTTACTAGGATGACAGAGTAAAGGAGCTCTTTTGTTAAAATGACTCATGAGACGCATCTTAGTAACCATTCTTAACAAGGTCTATTATAATACTTCTTGAAATATTCAGGTTTACAAACTCTCGTATTGTTATCACTTAATTCTGCTCATATACTTATTTAACATGTATTCTTAAACCTTAATTTACACACACACACACTTTAACATTTGATTGTGGGTTGCATATTGGATTATTACATTATTTATGTTCTTTTGTTAAAGGTTATAACTAAGGGAAAGGGATTGTATATAATTAAAAAAAAAAGAAAAAAAAATGATAATAATAAAAATGTAGATAAGTTTGGTTTCGTAGCCTCCCTAACCTAAGCAATTAAGCCCGAAGGGGTGTTTTAACACCTAATACCCTAAAGTCAACTGACTTGGGAACTATTGGCCCAACGCTTGTTACATGGGTTGAGGAAAAAAGCTTAAGGGAATCAAACATTGCACTATCTACATATCAGTATCTGCGACCCGAGTTACTAAGCTCGTAGGGGTGTCTTAACACCTAATGCCCTAAGACCAACTGGTCTGGGAGTCATTAGCTGAAAGCTCGTTACATGGGTTAAAGATGCATGATGTTTTTAAAGTATATGTATATAGAGTTAAAAAAAAAAAAAAAGAAAA
>NW_011502030.1:0-17585 GCF_000495115.2 Populus euphratica | reverse complement strand
TACTACTACTACTACTACTACTACTACTACTACTACTACTACTACTACTACTACTACTACTACTACTACTACTACTACTACTACTACTACTACTACTACTACTACTACTACTACTACTACTACTACTACTACTACTACTACTACTACTACTACTACTACTACTACTACTACTACTACTACTACTACTACTACTACTACTACTACTACTACTACTACTACTACTACTACTATTATTGTTGTTGTTGTTGTTGTTGTTGTTGTTGTTGTTGTTGTTGTTGTTGTTGTTGTTGTTGTTGTTGTTGTTGTTGTTGTTGTTGTTGTTGTTGTTGTTGTTGTTGTTGTTGTTGTTGTTGTTGTTGTTGTTGTTGTTGTTGTTGTTGTTGTTGTTGTTGTTGTTGTTGTTGTTGTTGTTGTTGTTGTTGTTGTTGTTGTTGTTGTTGTTGTTGTTGTTGTTGTTGTTGTTGTTGTTGTTGTTGTTGTTGTTGTCATCTATAATTTATACACTTAACCTCCTTGTGGTTCGACCCCGGTCTTGCCGGGTTATTTATTACTTCGACACTCCTGCACTTGGGAGAAGACATCAATCTTTTTGTCATGTCACGTAGGTGCCTCTTCTTGATTGGCACCTAAAGATTTGTCATCCTTGCTGCTAGAATAACTAGCTGCGACTATATTTGAGTGACGAGCTGTTGATTTCATTTTATGCCTATACATAATTTTATACAAATAATTATATAAATAAATTTAATAGTTAAAAATAAAATTTGACAGCACCTCTCTTATATTAGAGACTACCTAAACTTTTCAAACCTGCAAGTATTGACAATAGCCACAACCAATTGAAAACAAGGTTCTTGCTAAAAGTTCTAGAGTTCTAATTTTTCTCTATTGGGTTCTTTTTATCTCATAATATGGGTCATGAGTTTATCAGGATATCCAAGTCCTTTAGTATTCCATAAACAATATTGAAATTAATATTTGATGGCAAATCTAAGGACAATATCTAAATATATATGAATAAATTTTTTGGCAATGAAATTATAACTTTATTTGATGGAGCATTGAAGAAGTAATTACATGTTTATTTGACCAACACAATTGTAAATTCAACAAGGAACAAATAAAATTGCTAAAAGTTCTAAGGTTTTTAATATATACATACATACAAATAAAGTTCTAATTTCATTGCCAAAAACTTTATTCATATATATTCAATTATTAATTACAAGCTAAATTCAACAATAACAATTACAGTTAATGGACATACATAACAAAAATAACAATAGATAAAACAAAAAAGAAATAAAAAAATAAAATCTTAAAGAAAATGAAGAAGAGGAAGTACATACCTTTTAATTTCCTGAAGATTGAACTAAAGGTTACAAGCCAAAAACACAAAAATGTTGAAGGAAATGAAAGGAAAAAAAATTGAATTGAAGTAGACTAAAAAATGAATCGAATCTAATTTCATTACCAAAAAATTTATTCATATATAATGAATTACTAATTACAAGCTAAATTCAACAATAACAATTAAAATTAGTGAAAATACATAACAAAAATAACAATAGATAAAAAAAAGAACAAATAAAAAAAATAAAATCTTAAAGCAAATGAAGAAGAGGAAGTATATACATTTTAATTTGTTAAAGATTGAACTAAAAACTACAAGCCAAAAACACAAAAATGTTAAACGAAATGAAAGGAAAAAATGAAACTTTGAAATGAAGAAAATGAAAAAATGAACTGAAAGGGCAATCACTAGGATTTATAGTGTAGTTTTACCGACGGACTCACCGATAAACATTTAAATAATATTAATTTTAATTATTCTGTCGGTGATGTTTCAAAAATCTGTCAGTAAATTTTAAATTTCACACCAAAATTTTTAATTACCCTCCATATTTTTCCCGGTCCATCGGTAAAAGTACACAGTCAGAGATACATTTAATGCCCCACCCTTTGAAATTTGCATCGTCCGTTGGTGAACTTGTCAGTGATTATGAACTGCCAGCAAATGCCTAGGGACGGTAATCTGTCCGCACAATTGTTAGTGATTATTGTCTCATTTTTAGTGAGGCTACTGTGCAATGCCGACAGATTATATTCCGTTGGGATGGTCGTCGGTGATAGTGTAGTGTGTAAGAAAGATTATGTTTGTTTTGCCTATTTACCTTCTTGCAAACACTTAAATTACAAACTGTCCATCACAAAAAACAATAACAACAGTGCTTAAATAATACAAACTTATAAAATAAATATTTTGTGTTACAAAATATATTGTCCATAATATATATTACATAAAAAAACATTTTACACATTGCTTCATTCTGATAGTTAGTCAGAATTTTCTTCTTTTTCATTGTTAATTGAAAAGTCATCATCTTCATCGCAATCTTCAATATTCAACTCCTCTGCATTAGCATCAACAAAACTATCATCAAAAACATGAAAATTTAAATTAACTTCCAAGTCAATCGATAGAGCAACTCGATATGGTTCAACCAACTCACTAACTTGAAAGACTTTATCTTGTACACTTGTGTCTTCATTCTCATCATGAAAAATCTCAACACAACCCCTGAGTTTTGTTTTTATAACGGATAACCAATCAACTCTTGATCTATCCTTTCTAAAGGAAGAGGTGTATATGTAATAAAATTGTTGACATTGCTTTGCAAAAATAAAGACATCGTTTATGTTGTGGAGTCTAGCTTTTAAGTTATTTTAACTAGACTATAGTGAGGATTAACTCTGATTCCTCTATCAGTCATGTCATACCAATAGCATTTGAATAAAAACACTCTATTCTACTCGTTATAATATTGTAGTTTGATGACCTCTTCTAATTTACCATAGTAGTTGACTTCTAACTCACTACTAGTTGATCCTTTAACACGAACATTGCTGTTATATGTCTTTCTTCCATGCCTGTATTCTTCAGTATGAAACATATATCTATTGATAAAATACCCGTTGTAGCACTCCACTTTTCTTTTAGGGCCTAGGCTTAGTAAAGATAATGACTTAGTAGCACTCCTTTCCATTTGATAAACCTTGTATGTAATGTACAACAATGAACAATAAACGAGAATTTTATAATGACATGCATATAACAATTTTGCAAGTGATAATGAGTTTGTAATAGTACTTACATGTGTTTTGAACCACGTGGCAAATTGTTTATCTTATAATTGAAAGATATGAGATTCGGTCAACTATGAGTTATTGAACAACAAATATTGTCGATGTTGCTTACAAGTGATAATGAATTTATGATATTATAACATATAAATAGTATATTACTAACAAAGTGTAATTAGTAGTATATATATATATATACTTACTGAATAAAAGGTCTCAGCTCATTTCAGTTAAATAACAACATAATTGTGAGCATGTCTGAACTCTATTTCTGACCAATATTTTTAGGTGTGGGTCGTCCAGGATTGGAGAATATTGACAAGTTTCCACTGGAAGGCACTTCACCGCCATTATTATGCCATGGAATGTGATTGATTCTTGTTGTTAGATGAGGTTTGAAATAGTACATGATAAATGTTGAGATCTCCTCAACAATATAGGCTTCACATATCGAAGCCTCAACATGCACCTTGTTCTTAACCTTTTTCTTGAAATTGAACAAGTACCTGCATTGAATTAATCAAATATTTTCAATTAAGAAAAACTTTTATATATGAATTATAATGCAACTATAATATCTAACCGTTCAAATAGGTACATCCATCTATACTAGACTGGTCCTTCAACTTTTTTCTCGAATGGTAGATGTATGAGGAGATGCTCTATTAAGTAAAAAAATAATAGAGGCAATATCATCTCAAGTTTGCATAACATCTTGATGATATTTGTTTAAAGCCTCTTGACACGACAAAAAGATTGATGTCTTCTCCCAAGTGCAGGAGTGTCGAAGTAATAAATAACCCGGCACGACTGGGGTCGAACCACAGGGAGGTTAATTGTACAAATTATAAATAAAAATTATAAATAACAACAATAGCAATAATAACAATAATAATAATAACAGCAATAATAATAATAACAACAACAACAACAATAATAGTAGTAGTAGTAGTAGTAGTAGTAAAGAAAGAGAAGAAGAAGAAGATGATGAGAAATTGGAGATGGAATATTAATGTAAGAATTAAACAATGATAATAACAAATGTCAAGGTTAGAGGTTCCACTAATGGTATGTCAAACAAGTATAGTATAAACTCTTATTATTCAATTAGAAACCACACACAAAGGAGGTTCCAATCAGATTATAGATTGTTAACATGATTGCATTAGTCATCTTATTCGATTAATGCTAATACTTGTAAATCTCGTCAAGCATTCATGATTACAACTTATGTTAACAACAAATCAAGTTCCTTTCATAACTCAGGTGTTGGTTATACCATACAATATGAACTATAAAAGTGCCAAGCATTTGTTGTACCAAGTATTATACAACATAAATCAAGATTAGTCATTTAACAAGCAAAGTATTAAAGACTGAATAAGATAACAAATACAAAACATGTTAGTATCAAACATTAAAGTCCATATTAAGTTTACACTATGCTTATTCTTACACCATTAGTGTAACCTTTTCACCTTGACATAATAAACTTAGCTAGACATAATGAAAGAAAGAAAAATAAATAAACAAAATAAGAACATAAATAAGATAAAAGTTAACGAAGTAAAGGAAAAGAAATAAAGGCATAAACTTGATATTAATGAAAGCAAAGCATCAACATTACAAAAAATACAAAGAGAGAAAGCAAGAGCATGATCTTGATTTGTAAACCAAGATACCTAAATGCATGGCAAATGCCTCCTTTATAGGCCAAAATTGGGAACTATTGATTTGATGATTAATTGATGAGTGGGTGACCAACTCTTGACTTGGTGACAATCCTTATCTTCTCTTGCCTGCCCAAAACATCATTGATAACGTCAAAATTAAAGCCACTTGACATGAAAGTTGTAGAAAATTATCTCAGCTTTCTTGTGTAAAAAATTCAGGTCATTTGGACTTCTAGAACTCCAGATATGGGTCAAATACTGAACAGTGCTCAGGTTGGGAGACAGATTCGGACTTCTTTGTTGTTGCTACAATTTGGACTTGAAAATGGCCTTTTTAGATCTTAGGTTCCATATGAAAGTTGTAGGCCTATGTCTTACATTTGCATCCATATAAATTAGACCTAAATCTGATAATATCAATGCTTGGCTCTTTCATAGCCCATACTGTATGGTATAACCGACACCTGATCTATGAAAGGAATATGTAGATAGTGCAATGTTTGATTCCTTTAAGCTTTTCTCCTCAACCCATGTAACAAGCGTTGGGCCAATAGCTCCCAAGTCAGTTGACTTTAGGGTATTAGGTGTTAAAACACCCCTTCGGGCTTAATTGCTTAGGTTAGGGAGGCTACGAAACCAAACTTATCTACATTTTTATTATCATCATTTTTTTTTTCTTTTTTTTTTTTTTTTTTTTTTTTTTTTTTTTTTTTTTTTTTTTTTTTTTTTTTTTTTTCTTTTTAATTATATACAATCCCTTTCCCTTAGTTGTTACCTTTAACAAAAGAACATAAATAATGTAATAATCCAATATGCAACCCACAATCATATGTTAAAGTGTGTGTGTGTAAATTAAGGTTTAAGAATACATGTTAAATAAGTATATGAGCAGAATTAAGTGGTAACAATACGAGAGTTTGTAAACCTGAATATTTCAGGAAGTATTATAATAGACCTTGTTAAGAATGGTTACTAAGATGCGTCTCAAGAGTCACTTTAACAAAAGAACTCCTTTACTCTGCCATCCTAGTAACAACAATTATGCACATGCTTTATGAAATGAAAAACAATTTTTTTTTTTATCAACTACTACCCTCTCCCCCCAACCAAAACGAGACATTGTCCTCAATGTTCTAAGGTAGAAAGATAGAGTATAAAAGATATCACCTGAAATAACGAACACTGACAAAACCTGAAACACACTGAAACAAAAATAAGAAATAACAAAACACAATAATAAAACCAAAAGACATAAACATTCACAAATGAAGGCTCAAATCCAATCTAAGCTTTTTACGGCTTTCCTTAGATGACCAATTTATGCGACTCATGGAAGGATCAATCACAGGAATGAAAGATTGTAGTTGGTCAATCAATTGTTCAGCAGTAGTAGCAGAGATTATGATTTGTCGTGCAGAAGATGTTAGAAATTCCTGTTCCACAGCATGATCAAGAAAAGACAACAACTTATCATAATAACCATTAACATTTAACAAACCTATGGGTTTATGGTGAATGTGCAATTGAGCCCAAGAGGAAATATGAAAGATCTCTTCCAATGTGCCTAGACCACCTGGTAAAGCAATGAAAGCATCAGCATGGTTAAACATTGCATTCATTCGAGCCGACATTGTGGAGACCTGAAGTTCCTCTCCAATTGTTTTTCCAATGATGTCCCCTTGTGCCAAAGCTTCAGGGACGATTCCTAAAACTTGACTACCTCCTAAAAATGCAGCTATTGACACACCTCCCATTAACCCAAGACTGCCTCCCCCATACACTAAATGAATCTTTCTCTCAGCTAGCACCTGACCAAGATGATTTGCTGATTCTAAAAACTCCTTTTCTTTCCCAGGACTAGATCCACCGAAAACACAAATATTTCTTATTTGATTACTTGAGGAACTTGCCATTTCTACACACTTCTGTATTTGTTGAATGTATGGGTTGAGTAGAAATGAAAGGAAGGAAGGAAGGATTTTATAGATGAGAAATTAGAAAGGCAACCATATCACCTATATGTAGGCCAACTGGAGTCTCACACACACTCTCTCTCTTTTTATTTATTTATTTATTTTTAAAAAATCATGTCTATATACAGGTAGTTGTGATTGTGGCTCACATCTACCCTTAGTTTTACGTCCAAGAATGGCTTAAACGCCCTCTATGGGTCGGGGATAGGCTTCCCATCCAGTTTTCTTAAAAAGTGGCAAACAAGGTCTTTTTTAGTCAGATTCCCAAGACTAAGTCGATCATGTTCTTTATGAAAATGGGTTCATAAGTCATGAATTGCACGATGCTTATCTCGACTATGATGAGACTTAAGAGTCAATAGAAGATTATTTAAAGACTCTCTATGTTTTGAAATAAATCCCACCTTTTGATAATTTTCACAGGTTTTGCAAAATGCATGTGATTCCTTGAATATGGTGGGCCAGTAAAATCCACTTTGTAAGATTTCTACAGTCCTTTGTTTTTACGAGAAATGATCCCCACGTGCCTTAGAGTGACAAAATTTAATAACATTACTTACCTCATTGTCAGGAATGCATCTTTGAAATATTTGATCGAGACAATAATTGAATAAGTAAGGGTCATCCCAAAATATTTTTGCACGTCGCTCAAAAATTTTCTTTTGTCTTCGATACTCCAGTGAGCTGGCAAAAATCCTGAAGCAAGAAAATTGTTATTTTTAGCAAACCAAGGCATTGAACTAAGAGAAAGTAGAGATTCATCAAGAAAGTAATCATCGATTGGTGTGATGTCTGGTGTCGAATTTGTTGTCACTTTTGATAAAAGATCCGCATCAACATTTTTGGTGCCTTTTTCATCCTCGATTTCTTCCTGATTAGTCATGGCATGCTGGTAGGGAATCAGTCTTTTTCTTGCAATATTCAGATTCAACCCCTTCCTTACCCTTAGAGATTGACTCATCATCTTTCTTACAAGGTTCAAGAGTGGGTTTTTTAATAACCTTACCACTGCGAAGAGTGATGACTAATTTGACTTGATCCATGTGTTGGCTTCCGGAACTACTTGCATTTGCATTGTATTGTCCCTTGGGATTTTGTTGTGGTTGAGATGGAAACTTACCTTTCTCTTGGAAACTGAGAGTAGATGTTAATTTTGCAAGAGTGTTTTTAAAATCTGTCATGTTTTGAGTAAGTTGAGTATTGATTGTCTCTTGCTTTTCAATGAATGCATGCAATGTTTCCTCAAGATTTCTTCTAGGAGGTTGAGCATAAGGAGGTGCATATCCATGAGAATTTTAGAAATTGTGGTGTGCTTGAAACGGTGGTTATGAAGTTTGTGCATTATTATTATCACTCTTCTAATTGAAATTTGGGTGATTTCTCCAACCAGGGTTGTATGTTTGGGAGTATGGGTTGTGGTTGGCCCTTCGGAAACTGTTTAAAGCATGGGCTTGTTCATGGAGACATTCCTTAAAAGAAGGCAAGGTTGGACAGTTATTGGTTGAGTGTTCATTTATTTCACACATTTGACACACAATGTTTTCAACAGATTTTAATTGATCACTCTTTTTCAATTCTAGTGCCTCGACTTTTCTAGCTAAAGATGCAAACTTGGCTTGAAGGTCATGATCTTCCCTAAGGTAGTACATACCTCCACTAGATATATGAGGTTGAGTTTTACTCGGTGCCTCATAAGTACCCGCGATGTCCCAATTTTGAGCATTTTCAGCTAACAAGTCTAAGTACTCTATTGCTTCATCAAGATCTTTATCTTCAAAAGTTCCATTGCACATCAATTCAACCATTTGTCTATCTCTAGGTGTTAACCCTTCATAAAAATGTGAAACCAATCTCCATGTTTCAAAACCATGATGAGGGCAAGTACTAAGCAAGTCTCGATACCTATCCCAACATTGATAAAATGTTTCTTAAGGAACTTGTTCACAACAAATCAAATATTAATATCTTAATAGTGTAATCAAATAATGTAAAGATTCAAGAAATATAAAGATTGAAAACTATAAATACAAAAACAGGAATATCAATATTTTGTGAAATATGAACGATACAAAGACCTGGAAAATAAAACTATAAAAATAAAGAAAATAATGGAATAAGATTTTAAACAACTCAAAATAATAATACCATCTTTAATTTTTTTTATATATAAAGGTGGTCCAAACTAAAAAATAAAATAAAAAAGGAAGAAGAAGACAATGACACAAATTTATTATTTAAAAAAAAACTAAACCAAGCAAATTTAAAATATTCAGAATCAAGATTTATCTTAAAAATCCCTCAAGAATTAAAAGTTTTTTAGATTTAAAATAAATAGCTGAACTATATATATATATTAATCGAGATTGACAAGAAACCCTAAAACTTTCTTATCTTATTTTTTTTTATATGACTTTTTAAATCAAGACGAGGTGAGACCGAGTTCTAAACAAGGACGCCCGGCCTATGACGGTATGCGGCTCGTGCCACTCGAGAATCAAGCTACGATAGGATTCAAAATATGCTTGAGAACATCAATGACCGACAATGACATTGGGTATAAGAGACGTAAGGTTAAGTTCAAGATATCAAATTCTTGACAAGGTAAGGGATAAAATCGCACTCTCCAACTTCAAATAATTTAAGGATCACCCCCGACAAATGCCCAACCAAACAAGTTCTCTACTTAAAAAAAAAAAAAAAAAACCTGAAAATAGTTATAAAATAAATAAAACAGAAAACTAACATATATGACATCAAAAGGACTCCAGGCAAGAGAGAAGGTTTTCTCAAAACAGGGGTAATTAATTTAACCTTTTCTTTTTTGCAAAATCTTGTATTTTCTTTACATATCCTAAGAATAAAAATTAGGATTCCTTCCTCGTAGAAGCTCATCCAAGTTTCAAAATTTGAAGCGTACTCCTTCCACTCCACCAAATTGCGTTCCTCTTGCCTTTTCTCCTATGATGCAAGGCGGAACCTTAATTAATGTTTCATCGTTGATAGTGTAAGAACCATCTCTTGGATCCTTCTATATATATATATATATATATTTGCTTTAAAATATTCACATATATAAAAAAAGAAAAAGGGAAAATGAAAGAATTTCATAATTTTTATTTTCCTACGAAGATAAAAGAATGTCAAATAAAGAGGGCTCAATCCCTTTTATCCACTCCTCAAGGAGAGGCATGTATATTAAGATTGATTTATTTAATCCTGTCTTAATCATCACCCACTAATTTTATTATTCTTGTTACATCCTCGAAAGAAAGAGATTTTATGAGTCATGCACACACTATCATAGTACAAACATACCTATAATTAAATCATGACCACATATAATTTAAAAGTCACGTGTCAAACATAAACCATCCAACGCGGATTGTTTCGCCATCCTATCCTTTCACATTTAAACCTTTGAACTTTAGTATAAACTAGATCGTTTATCCCGCGTTTAAATCCTTTTTTTTAATGTAAAAGGTGTTATTAATATATTTTTATTAAAAAATATAAATTATATAAAAATTATTTTTATATCATCTGATGAATTTGACAAGTTCAAATATAAACTAAATAATTAATAAATATATAATTTGATTTAAAATAACTTGAGATATATTTTTAAAAAAATATTAAAATGACAACATCTTAGATCAACTTAAATCAATCAACTCAGGTCATAAAACCATCATAAATTTATAAAAAACAAATCAAAATCAATTATAAAACTCAATTTCATCGATCTAATGTCTAGTGATGAAATTGAAAAAAAAATCAACTATAAAAGGAAAAAAATATCCCGAGTCAACCCGGTTAACTTGTCAAACCAATGATAATATGATCAGAATTGCATCAAAAGATCCATTACAAATTTCAATTAGACTAATTATAAAATCATGAACAAAGAAACTCAAAGATGCAATCAGCAGGTTAACCATTCATAAAATTTAGGCCAAAGTGAATTTTAAGGAGGGTATAACTTTAACAAGTAATGATCATACTTTGATCAGTCTAATCTAGCCTAATCTATCTACTTAATGGACTAATAAATTTCAGCGTTTAGAAATTTATTTTTTCTAATATATAATTCTATTTTAACAAATATAATTTTATATCCGACCATTGGATTATACTAAAGTTTTACTAGAAGCTTTTAGAGGTCTTATTCCATTTTGGATTAAAATTTTAGGTTAATTGAACTTCAAGAAGGCCTTGTGATAAGATTTAAAAGCTACTATTTATTAATTACATTAGTTTTTTAGTTGATTTAGGATTTTTTTTTATTTTATTAGAAATCTTTTATTATTTGTTAAGCATTGTTTTGGATGTTGTTAACTATTACAAATGAGATTATTTAGCTTGTATTGAAGTTTTTTTAGATAGACTTTGATTTCAATAAATTATTATTAGTATGTGAGATTTTGCTCATATATTTTTGTTCTTAATTAAACTACTCTAACTTATCAAAGAATTAATCAAATTTTATGATGTCTTTCATACTTTTCATTTGTATCTTTTTATAGATGTTAGGTGGCAGTTTGGTTATCTATAGTCTTGACACCTCGGTATAGGTAATTGTTGTATCAAACTTGATTTTAACTTTCTTAGAAAGAGTTGATTTAACTATGAGTTTTTAGGTATTTATATCCATAAGGTTCATATTAATTGGTATTGAAGAAAAAATTCAAATCATTAAATTAAATTCCTTTTATTTTCAAGTTTTGTTTTTGTATATTTCATTGTTGCTAAGTTTTTTATTTTATCTAACAAGTAGTTATCACATCAAGTAAAAAAACAAAACAAAGAAAGGAAAATTAGATGCCACGACCTTGTCCATGCCTAACCCTGGATGCTCCGAACATGGTCTCGACCTAATGTTGAGCATGTTGATCTTGGATTAACACACATATGCCATTAGCATAATAGATGCGGTCCTCATCGAAGCTTGATATGACTCCTCCATCTTGAACAACTAATGTAGAAATGGCAATATTAAAAACATAAAAAAAAAATTATTGAATAAATAAGTTTTAAAATTTTGTTTTAATTTTATTGCAAAAAGTAAGTTTTTATATCTCGTTTGAAAAAAATAATATAATACACCCTTTATAGTGACAATGCAACAAAAACATATAATCTATCAGTTGCCATGTTATCACTTTATGCACCCTTCCTAGTGCCACTCTTTGTTTTGTACTATATGTTAATTATTTGAAAACTTCTTCAAAGTTAAATTAGTAACAAAATATAATTTCTTTTAGCCCATTTTCCTTATTAATTCGATATCCAAGTCTTGATGAAAAAACACTACTGATACGAATGACAACATGCATAGGCGGTGACAATATGCATGAACAATGGTATATACAGTAATAGTGCACATTTGACAATATGCAAGGAGATGAGTTGATGTTTAACATGAATTCTAACATGGAAAGCAAACAATCCAAGGCATGCTGAGACATAGTAGGACTGACAGGTTGATAGTTGGGTAGTTGATTTGTGGGAGGCAAACCAAGGGAGTTAAAAAAGTTTGGGACAGCTACCGGCAATTTGCAGTAGTTTCTTTTATGGGAAGAAATAGCCAGTTAATATGGACAAGTGTTTTAATCTATATAGGAACTGAAGGACTAGTAACTTCTATTATATTGTAATATATATAGGCTATAAATATTATAGTGTAGCATGCAAGGAAGAGATTATGCACAACACATACTAAAGGACTTATGTATTTTCCTTTGTTATTGGTTTTAATAAAGGTTTGATATTTTTCATATAATTACTTGTGTTTGGCTTTATGCATCTTATGTCTTTTCTATTTGTGTGTTTTGCCTGTTTTACAACAGGGGAAAAATATGGTAAAAACCTTCTAGTAAGGGGAAAACACCTAGTCATTAAGCAAACATGAATTGATTGACAAAAGGTAAGGCTGAGTCTGGTAGGGTCAGGCTATCAATAAGGCTAAAACTTAGACGAGGTTTTAACCATGCAATAATTGGTATCAGAGCATGGGATGTTCTGAAAAGATAAAGGATAATTCTGTAGAGTAGATGAAAGATTTTTCTATGAAGCTACTATGGGTTAGTTTGCAAAACTTGTGTCTTAACTTCATATACTAAAAGCTATAAAGGTAATTTGGGAAATGATGATGTTTCTTGAGGACTTCATGGGTTTGATTCTTGAACATGAAGATTGTTTAGTCAATGAAAGACTGGAGTTGGCTATGAAAATTATATACAATCCCTTTCCCTTAGTTGTTACCTTTAACAAAAGAACATAAATAATGTAATAATCCAATATGCAACCCACAATCATATGTTAAAGTGTGTGTGTGTAAATTAAGGTTTAAGAATACATGTTAAATAAGTATGTGAGCAGAATTAAGTGATAACAATGCGAGAGTTTGTAAATCTGAATATTTCAGGAAATATTATAATAGACCTTGTTAATAATGGTTACTAAGATGCGTCTCAAGAGTCACTTTAACAAAAGAACTCCTTTACTCTGCCATCCTAGTAACAACAATTATGCACATGCTTTATGAAATGAAAAACAATTTTTTTTTTTTATCAACTACTACCCTCTCCCCCCAACCAAAACGAGACATTGTCCTCAATGTTTTAAGGTAGAAAGATAGAGTATAGAAGATATCACCTGAAATAATGAACACTGACAAAACCTGAAACACACTAAAACAAAAATAAGAAATAACAAAACACAATAATAAAACCAAAAGACACAAAAATTCACAAATGAAGGCTCAAATCCAATCTAAGCTTTTTACGGCTTTCCTATATCACCTGAAATAACGAACAGTGACAAAACCTGAAACACACTGAAACAAAAATAAGAAATAACAAAACACAATAATAAAACCAAAAGACATAAACATTCACAAATGAAGGCTCAAATCCAATCTAAGCTTTTTACGGCTTCCCGTAGATGACCAATTTATGCGACTCATGGAAGGATCAATCACAGGAATGAAAGATTGTAGTTGGTCAATCAATTGTTCAGCAGTAGTAGCAGAGATTATGATTTGTCGTGCAGAAGATGTCAGAAATTCCTGTTCCACAGCATGATCAAGAAAAGACAACAACTTATCATAATAACCATTAACATTTAACAAACCAATGGGTTTATGGTGAATGTGCAATTGAGCCCAAGAGGAAATATGAAAGATCTCTTCCAATGTGCCTAGACCACCTGGTAAAGCAATGAAAGCATCAGCATGGTTAAACATTGCATTCATTCGAGCCGACATTGTGGAGACCTGAAGTTCCTCTCCAATTGTTTTTCCAATGATGTCCCCTTGTGCCAAAGCTTCAGGGACGATTCCTAAAACTTGACTACCTCCTAAAAATGCAGCTATTGACACGCCTCCCATTAACCCAAAACTGCCTCCCCCATACACTAAATGAATCTTTCTCTCAGCTAGCACCTGACCAAGATGATTTGCTGATTCTAAAAACTCCTTTTCTTTCCCAGGACTAGATCCACCGAAAACACAAATATTTCTTATTTGATGACTTGAGGAACTTGCCATTTCTACACACTTCTGTATTTGTTGAATGTATGGGTTGAGTAGAAATGAAAGGAAGGAAAAGAGGGTTTTATAGATGAGAAAGTAGAAAGACAATCATAACATCTATATGTAGGCCAGCTAGAGTCTCACACACACTCTCTCTCTTTTTATTTATTTATTTATTTACTTTAAAAAAAACATGTGTATGTACAGGTAGTTGTGATTGTGGCTCACATCTTCCCTTGGTTTTACGTCCAAGAACGGCTTAAACGCCCTCTATGGGTCGGGGATAGGCTTCCCATCCAGTTTTCTTAAAAACTGGCAAACAGGGTCTTTTTTAGTCAGATTCCCAAGACTAAGTCGATCATGTTCTTTATGAAATAGTGGCCATAAATCATGAATTGCACGATGCACATCTCCACTAGGATGCGTCTCAAGAGTCAATAGAAGATTATCTAAAGACTCCTTACTCAGGCCATCCTGAATGAATTGTATTTTAGCTTCACGGTTTATAGATACCATTCCTAAAGAACGACATTGTGTATTACAAGTCCATCTAGCACATCGATGACAGACATCCAGTCGTTTTGCACGACGTTTCTTTGCAAAAGTGCTTTTACCTGTTCCAGGCATGTGTGAAATAAAGAAATTAGAGGACTCACCTGATAATCGGACCTTTGCTTCAATCAACCAGCGAATATCTTTAGGAATTCCATGATTCATTAACAATCTCAATCTTGCACATCTAGCACGGTAAATTTTTGTAATCGCATTCTGAGGCAGAGCGGGAAAATACTTTTTCAATTTTTCAAGATTAGTGTCCATTTTCAAATGAGAATTAGAAGAGAGATTCAAAGAATTGCACAAATATATACACAAATATCAGTAATTGTGGGAAACTGAAAGAACCGACTTAAGTCACGGAGTACCGTTGTCCGCCATTTGACCGGGGTGAGAGAAACTAGCAAAAATCACTCAAAAAGAAACAAAAAAATGTGAGAAAAACAAAATAATCAACCTTTATCTACAAGATCATTCAAACCAGTTGATTCATTTTCACTAGGAAAATTATCAAAGTAAGCTTTCAAACGATGTCCATTTTCCTTAAAATCATTGTCATTCATTGAATTCTCAATATCACAGGTCCCATAAGGATTGGTCCATCTTAATCTTAGCTCTTTAAGGAGTGCATAGAGTTGAGAATCATAAAACAAAACTTTTTGACCAGTGTCAATTTTTTGACAATTTTCACAAGTTTTACAGAATGCATGTGTGTCCTTGAACATGGTGGGCCAATAAAATCCATTTTGAAAGATTTTTGCAGCAGTCTTTTTTGACGAGAAATAACTTCCACATGCTTCAGAATGACAAAGTTTAATGACACTACTTACCTCATTGTCGGGAATGAATCTTTGAAATATTTGATCAGGATAATATTTGAATAAGGTAGGGTCATCACAATAAAAATTCTTCACTTCGTTCAAAAACTTTTCTTTGTCTTGGGTACTCCAATCAGCTGGCAAATCTCTTAAAGCAAAAAATTTGATATTTTTATCATACCAAGGCATTGGACTAAGAGAAAGTAAGGATTTGTTAGGAAAGTAATCATCGATTGGTGTGATGTCAGATGTCGAATCTGTTGTCACTGTTGACAAAAGATTCGCATCAACATTTTCGGTGCTTGTTTCATTCGTGATTTCTTCCTCAGAATAAACCATTTGCAAATCTTCAGTTTCATCCAATTCATTTTTACTTAAAGTAGATTCAAGTTGATCATAAACTAATTCATCAATATGATCTACTTCTTGTAAATCATTATCATCTCCAGGTTGCTTGCAAATGTTGAAAATATTCATCTCCAATGTCATGTTTCCAAATGATAGCTTCATCAGTCCATTCCTACAATTAATCAATGCGTTAGAGGTTGCAAGAAACGGACGTCCTAAAATAACAGGAAATGAATTACATGCTTCAACAGGTTCTGTGTCCAAGACAATAAAATCCACAAGATAAATGAATTTATCAACTTGTACTAACACGTCTTCGACTATTCCTCTAGGCACTTTTATAGATCTATCGGCAAGTAAAAGAGATATAGAAGTTGGTTTTAACTCACCTAGATTGAGACTTTGAAAAACTGAATATGGAAGTAAATTCACACTAGCTCCAAGATCAAGTAAGGCTCTTTTAATTTTATGCTCTCCAATAAAGCAAGAAATTGTAGGACAACCAGGGTCTTTATATTTCAAAGCATTATTGTTTTGAAGAATAGCACTTACTTGTTCGGCTAGAAAGGCTTTCTTTTTCACATTCAGTTTCCTCTTCACAGTGCATAGATCTTTCAAAAATTTAGCATAGGAAGGAACCTGTTTAATTGCATCCAACAATGGTATATTGATCCTTACCTGTTTGAAAATTTCAACAATTTCAGAGTTGTGATTAACTTTCCTTTGTTTGGTCATGGCTTGAGGAAATGGAAGTGCTGGTGGTGAATCAGTCGTTTCTTTGCAATTTTCAGATTCATCCCCTTCCTTACCCTCAGAGATTGATTCATCATCTTTCTCATAAAGTTCAAGAGAGGGTTTTTCAATAACCTTACCACTGCGCAGAGTAGTGACTGATTTGACTTGATCCATGTGTTGGCTTCCGGAACTACTTGCATTTGCATTGTATTGCCCTTTAGGATTTTGTTGTGTTTGAGATGGAAACTTACCTTTCTCTTGGAAACTAAGAGCAGATGTTAATTTAGCAAGAGTATCTTTAAAATCTATCATGTTTTGAGCAAGTTGAGTATTGATTGTCTCTTGCTTTTCAATGAATGCATGCAATGTTTCCTCAAGATTTCTTCTAGGAGGTGGAGCATAAGGAGGTGCATATCCATGAGAATTTTGGAAATTATGGTGTGCTTGAAACGGTGGTTGTGAAGTTTGTGCATTGTTGTTCTCACTCTTCCAACTGAAATTTGGGTGATTCCTCCAACCAGGGTTATATGTTTGGGAGTATGGGTTGTGGTTGGGCCTTTGGAAATTGTTTAAAGCATGGGCTTGTTCATGGAGACATTCCTTAAAAGAAGGCAAGGTTGGACAATCGTTGGTTGAGTGTTCATTTGTTTCACAGATTTGACACACAATGTTTTCAACAGATTTTAATTGACCACTCTTTTTCAATTCTAGTGCCTCGACTTTTCTAGCTAAAGATGTAAACTTGGCTTGAAGGTCATGATCTTCCCTAAGGTTGTACATACCTCCATTAGATGTATGAGGTTGAGTT
>NW_011502059.1:16619-26727 GCF_000495115.2 Populus euphratica | reverse complement strand
TTTAACAAGCAAAGTATTAAAAAGTGAACAAGATAACAAATATAAAAAATGTTAGTATAAAACATTAAAGTACATATTAAGTTTACATTATACTTATTCTTACACCATTAGCGTAACCTTTTCACCGTGACATAACTAACTTAGCTAGACATAATGAAAGAAAGCAAAATAGATAAACAAAATAAGAACATAAAAGTTAACTAAGTAAAGGAAAGGAAATGAAAGGCATAAACTTAATAATAATGAAAGCAAAGCATAAACATTACAAAAAATACAAAGAGAGAAAGGAAGAGCATGATCTTGATCTGGAAACCAAGATGCCTAAATGCATGGCAAATGCCTCCTTTTATAGGCCAAAATTGGGAACTATTGATTTGATGACTAATTGATAAGTGGGTGACCAACTTTTGACTTGGTGACAATCCTTATCTTCTCTTGTCTGCCCAAAACGTCATTGATAACGTCGAAATTGGAGCCAGTTGCAATCATGAAAGTTTTAGGCAATTATCTCAGCTTTCTTGTGTAAAAACTTCAGCTCATTTGGACTTCTAGAACTCCAGATATGGCCAAAATACCAAACAGTGCTCGGGCTGGAAGACAGATTCGGGCTTCTTTGTTGTTGCTACAATTTGGACTTGATAATGGCCTTTTTAGATCTTGGGCTCCACATGAAAGTTGTAGGCCTATGTCTTACCTTTCCATCCATATAAATTGGACCTAAATCTGAGATATATAGCTCTAGATATGACCCAATTACCAAACAGTGTTCCGGTTTGGATTGCACCGATATCTCTTTTCTAAGTTTGGCCATCTCTTTATCCTTGCAATTTAAGTTCTTCAAGTCATCAATCAATCCTTTCATTTATGTGATAGGCCTGCATTAAAAATAGACATTTACCACAAATTATAGGTATCTTATATTATTAGATACATTCTTATAAAACATATTTTAGTTAAGGAGTTATTGATACTTCAAGTGCAAAATGATATAAAACCATGATAAAAATGCACTTTTAAGTACTAATCACACCCCCCAACCAGCTTATTACTAGTCCCTAGTAATCAAAGCGTTAAAATAGAAAACAAATTTGCAAATTTTACAAAGCAAGGTATTCATCATTTAACTTCCATTAATCTATCCAGATAAACAAACTCTCATTAAATTTAGATATCTGCTCAATACCTCTTAACAAGATATTAATAAACCTTTCTTTTGTACTCAATGTATCAACATATAATTATGGGGCTTTTCTTGGAAGAAAACAAAATTTTTGTTCTAATGTTTAAGGTTAACTTCCTTGGGTTGGGATTATTATTTTTGTCTTTTTTTTTTTTTTAAATATATATACATATAATTTAAAAACAGCATGCATCTTTAACCCATGTAACGAGCTTTCAGCTAATGACTCCCAGACCAGTTGGTCTTAGGGCATTAGGTGTTAAGACACCCCTACGAGCTTAGTAACTCGGGTCGCAAATACTGATATGTAGATAGTGCAATGTTTGATTCCCTTAAGCTTTTCTCCTCAACCCATGTAACAAGCGTTGGGCCAATAGCTCCCAACTCAGTTGACTTTAGGGTATTAGGTGTTAAAACACCCCTTCGGGCTTAATTGCTTAGGTTAGGGAGGCTACGAAACCAAACTTATCTACATTTTTATTATCATCATTTTTTTTCTTTTTTTCTTTGTTTTTTTTTTCATTTTTTTTTCTTAATTATATACAATCCCTTTTCCTTAGTTGTTACCTTTAACAAAAGAACATAAATAATGTAATAATCCAATATGCAACCCACAATCATATGTTAAAGTGTGTGTGTGTAAATTAAGGTTTAAGAATACATGTTAAATAAGTATGTGAGCAGAATTAAGTGATAACAATGCGAGAGTTTGTAAAGCTGAATATTTCAGGAAGTATTATAATAGACCTTGTTAAGAATGGTTACTAAGATGCGTCTCAAGAGTCACTTTAACATAAGAGCTCCTTTACTCTGCCATCCTAGTAACAACAATTATGCACATGCTTTATGAAATGAAAAACAATTTTTTTTTTATCAACTACTACCCTCTCCCCCCAACCAAAACGAGACATTGTCCTCAATGTTTTAAGGTAGAAAGATAGAGTATAGAAGATATCACCTGAAATAACGAACACCGACAAACCTGAAACACACTAAAACAAAAATAAGAAATAACAAAACACAATAATAAAACCAAAAGACACAAAAATTCACAAATGAAGGCTCAAATCCAATCTAAGCTTTTTACGGCTTTCCTTAGATGACCAATTTATGTGACTCATGGAAGGATCAATCACAGGAATGAAAGATTGTAATTGGTCAATCAATTGTTCAGTAGTAGCAGCAGAGATTATGATTTGTTGTGTAGAAGATGTTAGAAATTCTTGTTCCACAGCATCATCAAGAAAAGACAACAATTTATCATAATAACCATTAACATTTAACAAACCTATGGGTTTATGGTGAATGTGCAGTTGAGCCCAAAAGGGTTTTATAGATGAGAAATAACACCTATATGTAGGTCAGCTGGAGTCTCACACTCTCTCTCTCTCTTTTTATTTATTTATTTATTTACTTAAAAAAAAAGCATGTGTATGTACATGTAGTTGTGATTGTGGCTCACATCTTCCCTTGGTTTTACGTCCAAGAACGGCTTAAACGCCCTCTATGGGTCGGGGATAGGCTTCCCATCCAGTTTTCTTAAAAACTGGCAAACAGGGTCTTTTTTAGTCAGATTCCCAAGACTAAGTCGATCATGTTCTTTATGAAATAGTGGCCATAAATCATGAATTACACGATGCACATCTCCACTAGGATGCGTCTCAAGAGTCAATAGAAGATTATCTAAAGACTCCTTACTCAGGCCATCCTTAATGAATTGTATTTTATCTTCACGGTTTATAGATACCATTCCTAAAGAACGACATTGTGTATTACAAGTCCATCTAGCATATCGATGACAGACTTCTAGTCGTTTTGCACGACGTTTCTTTGCAAAAGTGCTTTTACCTGTTCCAGGCATATGTGAAATGAAGGAGTTAGAGGACTCACTTGATAATCGGACCTTTGCTTCAATCAACCAGCGAATATCTTCAGGAATTCCATGATTCATTAACAATCTCAATCTTACACATCTAGCATGGTAAATTTTTGTAATCGCATTCTGAGGCAGAGCAGGAAAATACTTTTTCAATTTTTCAAGATTAGTGTCCATTTTCAAATGAGAATTGGAAGAGAGATTCAAAGAATTGCACAAATATATACATAAATATCAGTTATTGTGGGAAACTGAAAGAACCGACTTAAGTCACGGAGTACCGTTGTCCGCCATTTGACCGGGGTGAGAGAAACTAGCAAAAATCACTCAAAAAGAAACACAAAAAAGAAAATATGAGAAAAACAAAATAATCAACCTTTATCTACAAGATCATTCAAACCAGCTGATTCATTTTCACTAGGAAAATTATCAAAGTAAGCTTTCAAACGATTTCCATTTTCCTTAAAATCATTGTCATTCATTGAATTCTCAATATCACAGGCCCCATAAGGATTGGTCCATCTTAATCTTAGCTCTTTAGAGAATGCATAGAGTTGAGAATCATAAAACAAAACTTTTTGACCAGTGTCAATTTTTTGACAATTTTCACAAGTTTTGCAGAATGCATGTGTGTCCTTGAACATGGTGGGCCAATAAAATCCATTTTGAAAGATTTTTGCAGCAGTCTTTTTTAACGAGCAATAACTTCCACATGCTTCAAAATGACAAAGTTTAATGACACTACTTACCTCATTGTCAGGAATGAATCTTTGAAATATTTGATCACGACAATATTTGAATAAGTTAGGGTCATCACAATGAAAGCTCTTCACTCCGTTCAAAAACTTTTCTTTGTCTTGTATACTCCAATCAGCTGGCAAATCTCCTAAAGCAAGAAAATTGATATTTTTATCATACCAAGGCATTGGACTAAGAGAAAGTAAGGATTCGTTAGGAAAGTAATCATCGATTGGTGTGATGCCAGATGTCGAATCTGTTGTCACTGTTGACAAAAGATTCGCATCAACATTTTCTGTGTGTTTGTTATCCGTGATTTCTTCCTCAGAATAAATCATTTACAAATCTTCAGATTCATCCAACTCCCTCAGAATAAACCATTTGCAAATCTTCAGTTTCATCCAATTCATTTTTACTTAAAGTAGATTCAAGTTGATCATAAACTAATTCGTCAATATGATCTACTTCTTGTAAATCATTATCATCTCCAGGTTGCTTACAAATGTTGAAAATATTCATCTCCAATGTCATGTTTCCAAATGATAGCTTCATCAGTCCATTCCTACAATTAATCAATGCGTTAGAGGTTGCAAGAAACGGACGTCCTAAAATAACAGGAAATGAATTACATGCTTCAACAGGTTCTGTGTCCAAGACAATAAAATCCACAGGATAAATGAATTTATCGACTTGTACTAACACATCTTCAATTATTCCTCTAGGCACTTTTACAGATCTATCGGCAAGTAAAAGAGATATAGAAGTTGGTTTTAACTCACCTAGATTGAGACTTTGAAAAACTGAATATGGAAGTAAATTCACACTAGCTCCAAGATCAAGTAAGGCTCTTTCAATTTTATGCTCTCCAATAAAGCAAGAAATTGTAGGACAACCAGGGTCTTTATATTTTAAAGCATTATTGTTCTGAAGAATAGCACTTACTTGTTCGGCTAGAAAGGCTTTCTTTTTCACATTCAGTTTCCTCTTCACAGTGCATAGATCTTTCAAAAATTTAGCATAGGAAGGAACCTGTTTAATAGCATCCAACAAAGGTATATTGATCCTTACCTGTTTGAAAATTTCAAAAATTTCAGAGTTGTGATTGACTTTCCTTTGTTTGGTCATGGCATGAGAAAATGGAAGTGTTGGTGGTGAATTAGTCGTTTCTTTGCAATTTTCAGATTCAACCCCTTCCTTACCCTCAGAGATTGACTCATCATCTTTCTCATAAGGTTCAAGAGAGGGTTTTTCAATAACCTTATCACTGCGCAGAGTTGTGACTGATTTGACTTGATCCATGTGTTGGCTTCCGGAACTACTTGCATTTGCATTGTATTGCCCCTTGGGATTTTATTGTGGTTGAGATGGAAACTTACCTTTCTCTTGGAAACTGAGAGCAGATGTTAATTTTGCAAGAGTATCTTTAAAATCTGTCATGTTTTGAGCAAGTTGAGTATTGATTGTCTCTTGCTTTTCAATGAATGCATGCAATGTTTCCTCAAGATTTCTTCTAAGAGGTGAATGCATGCAATGTTTCCTCAAGATTTCTTCTAGGAGGTGGAGCATAAGGAGGTGCATATCCATGAGAATTTTGGAAATTGTGGTGTGCTTGAAACGGTGGTTGTGAAGTTTGTGCATTGGTCTCACTCTTCCAACTGAAATTTGAGTGATTTCTCCAACCAGTGTTGTATGTTTGGGAGTATGGGTTGTGGTTGGCCCTTTAGAAACTGTTTAAAGCATGGGCTTGTTCATGGAGACATTCCTTAAAAGAAGGCAAGGTTGGACAATCGTTGGTTGAATGTTCATTTGTTTCACAGATTTGACACACAATGTTTTCAATAGCTTTTAATTAACCACTCTTTTTCAATTCTAGTGCCTCGACTTTTCTAGCTAAAGATGCAAACTTGGCTTGAAGGTCATGATCTTCCCTAAAGTTGTACATACCTCCACTAGATGTATAAGGTTGAGTTTTACTCGGTGCCTCATAAGTACCCGCGGTGTCCCAATTTTGAGCATTTTCAACTAACAAGTCTAAGTACTCCATTGCTTCATCAGGGTCTTTATCGTCAAAAGTTTCATTGCACATCAATTCAACCATTTGCCTATCTTTAGGTGTTAACCCTTCATAGAAATGTGAAACCAATCTCCATGTTTCAAAACCATGATGAGGGCAAGTACAAAGTAAGTCTCGATACCTATCCCAACATTGGTAAAATATTTCTCCTGGTTTTTGAGTGAAAGTCGTGATTTGTCTTTTGGAAGAGTTTGTTCTGTGAGATGGGAAAAACTTCTTCAAAAACTGTTGTTGCATTTCATCCCAAGCACGAATGGATCCTGGTCTCGAATTTTGTAGCCATGTTTTAGCTTTATCTTTTAATGAAAAAAGAAAAAGCTTTAATCTGATGGTGTTTATGCTACAATTTAAATTATTATATGTGTTGCAAACCTCCTCAAATTCCCTTAAATGCAAGTATGGATTTTCCAATTCTAAGCCATAAAAAGAAGGTAAAAGTTGAATAATACCTGGTTTAAAATTAAAATGGGATGCATTGGAAGGAAAAACTATGCATGATGGTGCACTTGTTCTTGTGGGATTCATGTGGTCTCTAAGTGTTCTAGCACGATTATTCTCATTATTCTCATTATGAAGTGATTGATTATCTTCTTTGGCCATATTTTCTGAAGTAATAAATAACCCGGCAAGACCGGGGTCGAACCATAGAGAGGTTAATTGTACAAATTATAAATAATAATAATACAACAACAAGAACAATAACAACAACAATAACAATAACAATAATAATAATAATACTAGTAGTAGTAGTAGTAGTAGTAGTAATACTAATAATAATAGTAATAATAATAATAATAATAAAGAAAAAGAAGGAGAAGACGAAGATAAGAACTTTGAGATGAAATATTAATGTATAAAAAGATTGATGTCTTCTCCCAAATGCAGGAGTGTCGAAGTAATAAATAACCCGGCAAGACCGGGGTCGAACCATAGGGAGGTTAATTGTACAAATTATAAATAACAATAATACAACAACAATAACAACAACAACAATAATAATAGTAATAATAATAATAATAATAATAATAATAATAATAATAATAATAATATTAGTAGTAGTAGTAATAATAATAATAATAATAATAGTAATAATAATAATAATAATAAAGAAAAAGAAGAAGATGAAGATGAAGATGAAGATGAAAATGAAAACTTTGAGATGAAATATTAACGTAAAGATTTAACAACGATAACAATAAATGTCATGGTTATAGGATCCACTAATGGTATGTCAAACAAGTATAGTATAAACTTTTATTAGTCAATTGGAAACCACACACAAAGGAGGTTCCAATCAGATGATAGATTGTTAACATGATTACATTAGTCATCTTATTCGATTAATGTTAATACTTGTAAATCTCGTCAAGCATATATGATTATAACTTATGTTAACAACAAATCAAGTTCCTTTCATATATGACTAATTGATAAGTGGGTGGCCAACTTTTGACTTGGTGACAATCCTTATCTTCACTTGTCTGCCAAAACGTCATTGATAACGTCACAATTGGAGCCAGGTGCAAACATGAAAGTTGTAGTAAATTGTCTCAGCTTTGTTGTGTAAAACATTCAGCTCATTTGGACTTCTAGAACTCCAGATATGGCCAAAATACCAAACAGTGCTCGGGCTGGAAGACAGATTCGGGCTTCTTTGTTGTTGCTACAATTTGGACTTGAAAATGGCCTTTTTAGATCTTGGGCTCCATATGAAAGTTGTAGGCCTATGTCTTACCTTTCCATCCATATAAATGGGACCTAAATCTGAGATCAAATTGGACCTAAATCTGAGATCTGTAGCTCCAGATATGACCCAATTACCGAACAGTGTTCCGGTTTGGATTGCACCGACATCTCTTCTCTAAGTTTGACCATCTCTTTATCCATGCAATTTAAGTTCTTCAAGTCATCAATCAATCCTTTCATTTATGTGATAGGCCTGCATTAAAAATAGACATTTACCACAAATTATAGGTATCTTATATTATTAGATACATTATTATAAAACATATTTTAGTTAAGGAGTTATGTAATAATAATAATAATAATAATAATAAAGAAAGAGAAGAAGAAGAAGATGATGATGATGAGAACTTGGAGATCAAATATTAATGTAAGGATTAAGCAATAATAATAACAAATGTCAAGGTTAGAGGTTCCACTAATGGTATATCAAACAAGTATAGTATAAACTCTTATTATTGAATTGGAAACCACACACAAAGGAGGTTCCAATCAGATTATATATTGTTAACATGATTACATTAGTCATCTTATTCAATTAATGCTAATACTTGTAAATCTCGTCAAGCATTCATGATTATAACTTATGTTAACAACAAATCAAGTTCCTTTCATAGCTCAGGTGTCGGTTATACCATACATTATGGGCTATGAAAGTGCCAAGCATTTGTTGTACCAAGTGTTATACAACATAAATCAAGATTAGTCATTTAACAAGCAAAGTATTAAAGAATGAACAAGATAACAAATATAAAGCATGTTAGTATCAAACATTAAGGTCCATATTAAGTTTACATTATACTTATTCTCACACCATTAGTGTAACCTTTTCACCTTGACATAAGTAACTTAGCTAGACATAATGAAAGAAAGCAAAATAGATAAACAAAATAAGAACATAAAAGCTAACTAAGTAAAGGAAATGAAAGGAACGGCATAAACTTGATATTAATGAAAGCAAAGCATAAATATTACAAAGAATACAAAGAGAGAAAGGAAGAGCATGATCTTGATCTGGAAACCAAGATGCCTAAATGCATGGCAAATGCCTCCTTTTATAGGCCAAAATTGGGAACTATTGATTTGATGACTAATTGATAAGTGGGTGGCCAACTTTTGACTTGGTGACAATCCTTATCTTCTCTTGTCTGCCCAAAACATCATTGATAACGTCAAAATTAGAGCCAGTTGCAACATAAAAGTTTTAGGCAATTGTCTCAGCTTTCTTGTGTAAACAATTCAGCTCATTTGGACTTCTAGAACTCTAGATATGGCCAAAATACCGAACAGTGCTCGGGCTGGAAGACAGATTCAGGCTTCTTTATTATTGCTACAATTTGGACTTGATAATGGCCTTTTTAGATCTTGGGCTCCATATGAAAGTTGTAGGTCTATGTCTTACCTTTCCATCCATATAAATTGGACCTAAATCGGAGATATATAGCTCTAGATATGACCCAATTACCGAACAGTATTCCGGTTTGGATTGCACCGACATCTCTTTTCTAAGTTTGGCCATCTCTTTATCCTTGCAATTTAAGTTTTTAAAGTCATCAATCAATCCTTTCATTTATGTGATAGGCCTGCATTTAAAATGAACATTTACCACAAATTAAAGGTATCTTATATTATTAGATATATTATTATAAAACATGCTTTGGTTAAGGAGTTATTGATACTTCAAGTGCAAAATGATGATATAAAACCATGATAAAAATGCACTTTTAAGTACTAATCACGGTGCAGTCTAAACTGGAATACTATTCGATAATTGGGTTATATCCAGAGCTGTAGATCTCAGATTTATATCTACTTTATATGGATGGAAAGGTAAGACATAGGCCTACAACTTTCATATGGAGCTCAAGACTTAAAAAGTCTATTTTCAAGTCCAAATTATAGCATTATTCAGTGTTTGGCCCATATCTAGAGGTATAGAAGTCCAAATGACCTCAATTATTTACACAAGAAAGCTGAGATAATTTACTACAACTTTAATGTTTTCAAGTGTTCCAATTTTGACGTTATCAATGATGTTTTGGGCAGATAAGAGAAGATAAGGATTGTCACCAAGTCAAGAGTTGGTCACCCACTCATCAATTAGTCATCAAATCAATAGTTTCCAATTTTGGCATATAAAAGGAGGCATTTGCCATGCATTTAGGCATCTTGGTTTCCAGATCAAGATCATGCTCTTGTTTTCTCTCTTTGTATTTTTTGTAATGTTTATGCTTTGCTTTCATTAATATCAAGTTTATGCCTTTCATTTACTTAGTTGACTTTTATCTTATTTATGTTCTTATTTTGTTTATTTATTTTTCTTTCTTTCATTATGTTTAGCTAAGTCTATTATGTTAAGGTGAAAAGGTTACACTAATAGTGTAAGAATAAGTATAGTGTAAACTTAATATGGACTTTAATGTTTGATACTAACATGTTTTGTATTTGTTATCTTGTTCACTCTTTAATACTTTACTTGTTGTTCACTCTTTAATAC
>NW_011502059.1:0-16587 GCF_000495115.2 Populus euphratica | reverse complement strand
AATACCTTGCTTGTTAAATGACTAATTTAGATTTATGTTATATAACATTTGGTACAACAAATACTTGACACTCTTATAGCCCATACTGTATGATATAATCAACACCTAAGCTATGAAAGGAACTTGATTTGTTGTTAACATAAGTTATAATCATGAATGCTTAACGAGATTTACAAGTATTAGCATTAATTGAATAAGATAACTAATGCGATCATGTTAACAATTTATAATCTAATTGGAACCTCCTTTGTGTGTGGTTTCCAATTGAATAATAAGAGTTTATATTATACTTGTTTGACATACCATTAGTGGAACCTCTAACCTTGACATTTGTTATTATCATTGTTTAATCCTTACATTAATATTCCATCTCAGAGTTCTCATCTTCCTTTTGTTCTTCCTCTTCTTCTTTTACTACTACTACTACTACTACTACTACTACTACTACTACTACTACTACTACTACTACTACGACTATTATTATTGTTATTGTTGTTGTTGTTGTTGTTGTTATTGTTATTGTTGTATTATTGTCATTTATGATTTATACTATTATTGTTATTATTAGTATTTAGTGTTATTATTGTTGTTACTATTGTTGTTGTTATATTATTATTATCTATAATTTATACAATTAACCTTCCTGTGATTCGACCTCGGTCTTCCCGAGTTATTTATTACTTCTACACTCCTGCACTTGGAAAAAGACATCAATCTTTTAGTTGTGTCAGCAGTGAATGCTAATTCGCTGCAGAAGACTCAATTTTGGTAATGAATCACAAATTTGTTGCAAAACACACATTTTAGCATGAAAACACACATACACATGCTATAACAACCCCAACACATAAACTATCACAAAGTTCCAGCATAACACACACATTGAAACCATCAATTCCAGCATATAATATTTCAATAAATTCCAACAAAAAACACATATTCCAACAGAACACACACATTGAAGACCATCAATTTTAGCATGTAATCTTTCAATAAATTCCAACAAAAAACACAAATTCTAACAGAACACGCACATTGAAAACCATCAATTCTAACTTCTAATCTTTCAACAAATTCCAGCAAAACACACACATACATATTGGCTAACCCTATATTTAAAGCCGACCTCTACCCATTTTATTTATTTTTCTTTATTAGATGTTCTAGGAATTGGCCTTATTTCATTTTTGTTTCCTTGTGCTCTTAGTTGTTTTCAGTTTCCTTCACAACTAGCATAGGTCGTAAGTCAATTTTCTTATGGTCTTCTTCTTTATTTCCATTTTAGGGTTTTCTGACCCCCTTTTCCTTTCCCTCTAGGCAGTCGTCCAATCTTCTCTCAAAGTCTCAACTCTCCCTCACACGTTCATAAGGCACTCTCTGCTAGTTTGGTTTAGGTTTTCGTTAGGAAGGAGGAAGGGAAGAGCAACATGCAGCTAGATATGCAACTGCTGCAGAGGAAAGGTCACCTTCTGTCTCCTCCTTGTATTTATAATCCTTATGAAATTAGGTGGGGTGTTTGAGATTGGTTTGGATGTGTTTTTATCCTTGTTTTGGTCTCTCCAAAATCAGTTTTACCCCTCCCTCCTAGCTCTTTAAGACAATCCAATTTGTTTCCCTAACTTTTATTAAAAATGTGTCATTGTCAATTTAAAAATTGGCAATGAAAACTACATTGCTACCGATTTCAAAAATTAACAGCCAAAACTACGTTGCTACTGATTTAGAAATTGGTGGCGAAAACTGCCTCGATTTCATTTCAGAAATCAGCAATGACGGTTAAGTCATTATATATATATATATATATATATGTATGTATGTATGCATGTATATATGTATATATTATTATGGGTGTTTACAAGCTTCACCTAATGACATCCAAGATGGGTCACCAGGTTATGATTGTTGATTACCTTTAGCTAATTGCATCCGGAATGGTTGACTGGGTTGTGATTGGTAATTAGCTTTGGGTAATGGCATCCGATATGGATGACCGCGTTGTGATTATTGATTACCTTTGACTAATAGCATATGAGATGGATGATTGGGTTTTGCTTGATGATGAGCTTTGGCTAATGGCATTCGAGATGGATGATCGAGTTTTGATTGATGATTAACTTTGGTTTATGGCATCTAAGACAGACGAGCAGGTTGTGATTGTTGATTAGGTTTGAGTAATTACATCCGAGATGGATAACCGGGTTATGATTCATGATTAGCTTCGGCTAATGGCTTCCAAGATGGATGACTAGGTTGTGATTTTTTATTAGCTTTGGCTAATAGTGTAACAGCTTAGCCCAACATGTTATATATTGTTCGCTTTGGGCCTTACTACCCTCATGGTTTTGTTCTTGATGACACAAGCCCACTTTTAAGCCAAACACCCCAAAACACGTACAACATGTTAGCAACCAGCAATATTAATAAGGCTCTAGCTCTAGACACTCGCTTTCAATGTGGGATATCACAGTGATGGATAATTGTGTTGTGCTTGCTGATTAGCTTCGGCTAATGGCATACGAGATGAATAACTAGGTTGTAATTATTGTTTAGCTTCACCTAATGACATTGATTATTAGCTTTAGCTAATGGCATCCGAGATGGATGACTGGGTCATGAATGATGATAAGCTTTGCTTAATGGCATTCAAGACGGATGACCGAGTTATGATTATTGATTGGCTTCGAGTAGTGACTTCCAAAATGATAGACCGAGTTGTGCTTGATGATTAGCTTTGGCTAATGACATCTAAGATGGATGACTAGGTTGTGATTATTGATCAGCTTCGGCTAATGACATTGATGATTAGTTTTGGCTAATGGCATCCAAAATGGATGACCGGGTTGTGATTGATGACTAGCTTCACCTAATGGCATCGAAGATGGATGGTCGGGTTATAATTGTTGATTAGCTTTAGCTAATGATATCCAGGATGGTTGACCGGGTTGTGATTGGTGATTAGCATCAGGTAATGGCTTCCGATATGGATAATCGGGTTGTGCTTGTTGATTAGCTTTAGCTAATAGCATCCGAGATGGTTGACTAGGTTGTGATTAATGATTAGCTTCGCGTAATGGCATCCGAGATGGATGACCGTGTAAACACCTAAAAGAATATATATATATATATATATATATATGAATTGACAGCAACGTAGTTTTCATTGTTGATTTTTGAATCAGCAACCACGCAGTTTTAGCTGTCGATTTCTTGAATCGATAGCGACACAATTTTTCCTACTGATTTCTGAATCAATAGTGATATATTTTTTGTTGCTAATTTCTAAATCGACAGCCATATAATTTTTAAATTATCTTAAGGAGCTAGGAGGGAGGGGTAAAAGCAGTTTTGAAGAGACCAAAATAAGGATAAGAACACATCTAAACCAACCCCAAACACCCCATCTCATTTAATGGGGATATAAATACAAGGAGGAGAGAGAACGTGACTCTTCCTCTTCCTAAAGTTGTCTGCATCAGTTTCATGTCCAGCTGCATGTTGCTCTACCCTTTCGCCTTCCTAACAGAAACCTAAACCAATCCAACAGAGAATGCCTTGTGAACGTGTGAGGGAGAGTTGAGACCTTGAGAGAAGAGTGGATAGCTACCTAGAGGAAAAGGAAAGGAGGGGTAGAAAACATGATAGGAAGAAGGAGGAGAACCAGCAGGAGAGGAGAAAGAATACTGTCAAACCTTCCACAAACTTAGTTGGATTCAAAAGGTATGGGTCATAAAACTCCCTTCCTCTTCTCTTTAAGAACCAGAACTAGAAATGAAGAAGAAGACCTTAAGAAAATTAACCTAAAACCTAAGCTAGCTGTGAAGGAAACTGAAATTAACTAAGAGAACAAGGAAAAAAAAACGAATTAAGGCTAATTCCCAAAACATCTAATAAAGAAAAATGAATAAAATGGAAAGAACAAATCATGGTAGAAGGTTAGCCTTAACTATTAGGTTGGCCAGCATGCATGTGTGTGTTCTGCTGGAATTTGTTGAAAGATGATATGCTGTAATTAATGGTTTTTAATGTGTGTGTTTTGCTGGTATATGTTAGAATTCATGGTTTTAATATGTGTTCTACTAGAAATTATTGAAAGATTATATGATGAAATTGATGGTTTCAATGTGTGTGTTCTGCTAGAACTTAGTGACAGTTTATATGCTGGGGTTGTTACAACATGTGTAATGTGTGTTCATGCCAAAATGTGTGATGGGCAGGGAATCGCAAATTCGCTACTGAAACTAAGTCTTCTATAGCGAATTAGCATTTGCTGTCGAATTGCGTGTTCCACAGCGAATTTATGATTTGTTGTTAAAATTGAGTTCCTGCAGTGAATTAGCATTCGCTGCCGAATTGTGTGTTCTCTGGTGAAGTTGTGATTCGCTATCAAAGTTGAGTGGTCTGTAGTGAAGTTGTGATCGCTACCAAAGTTGAGTGGTCTGTAATGAATTTGTGATTCACTGCCGAAACTGAGTTGTCCACAACAAATTAGCATTTGCTGCCGAATTGTGTGTTCTACAATGAATTAGCATTCACTACTGAATCGTGTGTTCTGCAGTTAAGTTGTGATTTCTGCCGAAGTTGAGTAGTTTATGATGAATTTATGATTCGCTACCAAAATTATGTCGTCTATAGCAAATTAACATTCGCTATTAAATCATGTGTTTTGCAGTGAATTTATGATTTGCTGCTGACCCTAAGTTATCTACAGTAAAATTGTGATTCGCTACTGAACCTGAGTTGTCTGTAGCAAATTTGGAAGTCGTTGCTAAAGTTAAGCTGGCTGCAACAAATTTACAATTCGCTGCCAAAACTGATTTCTCTGCAGCGAATTAGCATTTGCTGCCGAATTATGTGTGCTATAGCAAAATTAGGATTCATTGCCAAAACTAAGTTGGTTGCAATGAAATAACATTCGCTATCAAATTGCGTGTTTTGCAGTGAATTTGTGATTTGCTGCCGAAGTTGAGTTGTCTATATTGAGTTGAGTTGTCTGCAGTGAATCTATAATTGGCTATCAAAACTGAGTTATCAGCAGCAAATTAGCATTCGCTATCGAATTAGGTATTCTATAGTGAATTTATGATTCCCTACCGAAACTGAGTTGCCTGCAGGGAATTAGTATTTGCTGCCGAAGTTGTATTTTTATAGCGAATTTGTGACTCACTATTGAAATTGAGTTATCTGCCAGAAAGTAGCATTTGCTGCCGCAAAACATGTTAGTTGCAGCGAATTAGTTTTTGCTGCCGAAATTATAGTGCCAACAGCGAAATAGTTTTCGCTACTGCATTGCGCACCCAGCAGCAAACCAGTTTTCATTATCGATTTCTATAATAGGCCTCCTAGGCATAAATGACTTAATTGCTAGTAACAATTTCATGGTATGATGGTGTAAAATATGAAACACTTGAATGTGAACATATGAACTCTTGGAATAAGTGTGATGATGAATGTGATTCAAAAATACAAATACACTTTTTTATGACCATTGATGTCTTCGGTGGTGTGGTCGGGATTGGACCATCGTCAAGAGAAGAACAACTCACAGGTGGAGTAGGTAGGTGACTTTCACCTTTCTTTTTCATATGTTGAATAATGAAATACTTTATCATGACTGTTACTGACATGACTAAAAGATTGATGTCTTCTCCCAAGTCCAGGAGTGTCGAAGTAATAAGTAACCCGGTAAGACAAGGGTCGAATGATTAGTACTTAAAAGTGCATTTTTATCAAGGTTTTATATCATCATTTTGCACTTGAAGTATCAATAACTCCTTAACTAAAACATGTTTTATAATAATATATCTAATAATATAAGATACCTGGAGGAAGAAAACAAAATAAAAAGAAACAAAAGAAAAGAAACAAAGTTATATACAAGAAAAGTGAAAAGAGAAAATAAAATAAATATTATAATTTATACAAGGACTTACCTCCCCGGCAACGGCGCCAAAAACTTGACACGACTAAAAGATTGATGTCTTCTCCCAAGTGCAGGAGTGTCGAAGTAATAAATAACCCGGCAAGACCGGGGTCGAACCACAGGGAGGTTATTTGTACAAATTATAAATAACAATAATACAACAATAATAACAATAACAATAACAACAATAATAATAACAATAACAACAATAATAATAACAATAATAATAATATTAATAATAATAATAGTAGTAGTAGTAGTAGTAGTAGTAATAGTAATAGTAGTAGTAATAATAATAATAATAGTAGTAGTAGTAGTAGTAGTAGTAGTAGTAGTAGTAGTAGTAGTAGTAGTAGTAGTAGTAGTAGTAGTAATAATAATAATAATAAAGAAAGAGAAGAAGAAGAAGATGATGATGATGAGAACTTAGAGATGAAATATTAATGTAAGGATTAAGCAATAATAATAACAAATGTCAAGGTTAGAGGTTCCACTAATGGTATATCAAACAAGTATAGTATAAACTCTTATTATTGAATTGGAAACCACACACAAAGGAGGTTTCAATCAGATTATATATTGTTAACATGATTACATTAGTCATCTTATTCAATTAATACTAATACTTGTAAATCTCGTCAAGCATTCATGATTATAACTTATGTTAACAACAAATCAAGTTCCTTTCATAGCTCAGGTGTCGGTTATACCAAACATTATGGGCTATGAAAGTGTTAAGCATTTGTTGTACCAAGTGTTATACAACATAAATCAAGATTAGTCATTTAACAAGCAACGTATTAAAGAGTGAACAAGATAACAAATATAAAACATGTTAATATCAAACATTAAAGTCCATATTAAGTTTACATTATACTTATTCTTACCCCATTAGTGTAACCTTTTCTCCTTGACATAACTACCTTAGCTAGACATAATGAAAGAAAGCAAAATAGATAAACAAAATAAGAACATAAAAGTTAACTAAGTAAAGGAAAGGAAATGAAAGGCATAAACTTAATATTAATGAAAGCAAAGCAAAAAATACAAAGAGAGAAAGCAAGAGCATGATCTTGATCTGAACACCAAGATGCCTAAATGCATGGCAAATGCCTCCTTTTATAGGCCAAAATTGGGAACTATTGATTTGATGACTGATTGATAAGTGGGTGGCCAACTTTTGACTTGGTGACAATCCTTATCTTCTCTTGTCTGCCCAAAACGTCATTGATACCGTCAAAATTGGAGCCAGTTGCAAACATGAAAGTTGTAGGCAATTGTCTCCGCTTTCTTGTGTAAAAAAATTCAGCTCATTTGGACTTCTAGAACTCCAGATATGGGCAAAATACTAAACAGTGCTCGGGCTGGAAGACAGATTCGAGCTTCTTTGTTGTTGCTACAATTTGGACTTGAAAATAGCCTTTTTAGATCTTGGGCTCCATATGAAAGTTGTAGGCCTATGTCTTACCTTTCCATCCATATAAATTGGAACTAATCTGAGATATATAGCTCTAGATATGACCCAATTACCGAACAGTATTCCAGTTTGGATTGCACCGACATCTCTTTTCTAAGTTTGGCCATCTCTTTATCCTTGTAATTTAAGTTCTTAAAGTCATCAATCAATCCTTTCATTTATGTGATAGGCCTGCATTTACAATGAACATTTACCACAAATTAAAGGTATCTTATATTATTAGATATATTATTATAGAACATGCTTTGGTTAAGGAGTTATTGATACTTCAAGTGCAAAATGATGATATAAAACCATGATAAAAATGCACTTTTAAGTACTAATCACACCCCCCAACCAGCTTATTACTAGTCCCTAGTAATCAAAGCGTAAAATAAAAAAACAATTTGCAAATTCCACAAAGCAAGGTATTCATCAGTTAACTTCCATTAATCTAGCCAGATAAACAAACTCTCATTAAATTTATATATCTGCTCAATACCTTTTAACTAGATATTAATAAACCTTTCTTTTGTGCTCAATGTATCAACGCATAATTATAGGGCTTTTCTTGGAATAAAACAAAATTTTTGTTCTAATGTTTAAGGTTAACTTCCTTGGGCTGAGATTATTATTTTTGGCTTCTTTTTTTTTTCTTTTTTTTAAAAATATATATACATATAATTTAAAAACATCATGCATCTTTAACCCATGTAAGGAGCTTTCAGCTAATGACTCCCAGACCAGTTGGTCTTAGGGCATTAGGTGTTAAGACACCCCTACGAGCTTAGTAACTCAGGTCGCAGATACTGATATGTAGATGGTGCAATGTTTGATTTCCTTAAGCTTTTCTCCTCAACCCATGTAACAAGTGTTAGGCCAATAACTTCCCATCCAGTTTTCTTAAAAACTGGCAAACAGGGTCTTTTTTAGTCAGATTCCCAAGACTAAGTCGATCATGTTCTTTATGAAATAGTGGCCATAAATCATGAATTACACGATGCACATCTCCACTAGGATGCGTCTCAAGAGTCAATAGAAGATTATCTAAAGACTCCTTACTCAGGCCATCCTTAATGAATTGTATTTTATCTTCACGGTTTATAGATACCATTCCTAAAGAACGACATTGTGTATTACAAGTCCACCTAGCACATCGATGACACACTTCTAATCGTTTTACACGATGTTTCTTTGCAAAAGTGCTTTTACCTATTCCAGGCATGTGTGAAATGAAGGAGTTAGAGGACTCACCTGATAATCGGACCTTTGCTTCAATCAACCAGCAAATATCTTTAGGAATTCCATGATTCATTAACAATCTCAATCTTGCATATCTAGCACGGTAAATTTTTGTAATCGTATTTTGAGGCAGAGCGGGAAAATACTTTTTCAATTTTTCAAGATTAGTGTCCATTTTCAAATGAGAATTGGAAGAGAGATTCAAAGAATTGCACAAATATATACACAAATGAGAATTGGAAGAGAGATTCAAAGAATTGCACAAATATATACACAAATATCAGTTATTGTGGGAAACTGAAAGAACCGACTTAAGTCATGGAGTACCGTTGTCCGCCATTTAACCAGGGTGAGAGAAACTAGCAAAAAACACTAAAAAAGAAACACAAAAACAATGTGAGAAAAAAAAATCAACCTTTATCTACAAGAAATAACTTCCACATGCTTCAGAATGACAAAGTTTAATGACACTACTTACCTCATTGTCGGGAATGAATCTTTGAAATATATGATCAGGACAATATTTGAATAAGTTAGGGTCATCACAATAAAAGCTCTTCACGTCGTTCAAAAACTTTTCTTTGTCTTGGGTACTCCAATCAGCTGGCAAATCTCCTAAAGCAAGAAAATTGATATTTTTATCATACCAAGGCATTGGACTAAGAGAAAGTAAGGATTTGTCAGGAAAGTAACCATCGATTGGTGTGATGTCAGATGTCAAATCTGTTGTCACTGTTGACAAAAGATTCGCATCAACATTTTCAATGCATTTTTCATCCATGATTTCTTCCTCAGAATAAATCATTTGCAAATCTTCAGATTCATCCAACTGATTTTTACTTAAAGTAGATTCAAGTTGATCATAAACTAATTCGTCAATATGATCTACTTCTTGTAAATCATTATCATCTCCAGGTTGCTTGCAAATGTTGAAAATATTCATCTCCAATGTCATGTTTCCAAATGATAGCTTCATTAGTCCATTCCTACAATTAATCAATGCGTTAGAGGTTGCAAGAAATGAACGTCCTAAAATAACAGGAAATGAATTACATGCTTCAACAAGTTCTGTGTCTAAGACAATAAAATCCACAGGATAAATGAATTTATCGACTTGTACTAATAATTTCCAAAATTCTCATGGATATGCACCTCCTTATGCTCCACCTCCTAGAAGAAATCTTGAGGAAACATTGCATGCATTCATTGAAAAGCAAGAGACAATCAATACTCAACTTGCTCAAAACATGACAGATTTTAAAGATACTCTTGCAAAATTAACATCTGCTCTCAGTTTCCAAGAGAAAGGTAAGTTTCCATCTCAAACACAACAAAATCCCAAAGGGCAATACAATGCAAATGCAAGTAGTTCCGGAAGCCAACACATGGATCAAGTCAAATCAGTCACTACTCTGCGCAGTGGTAAGGTTATTGAAAAACCCTCTCTTGAACCTTATGAGAAAGATGATGAGTCAATCTTTGAGGGTAAGGAAGGGGTTGAATCTGAAAATTGCAAAGAAACGACTGATTCACCGCCAGCACTTCCATTTCCTCAAGCCATGACCAAACAAAGGAAAGTCAATCACAATTCTGAAATTTATGAAATTTTCAAACAGGTAAGGATCAATATACCTTTGCTGGATGCTATTAAACAGGTTCCTTCCTATGCTAAATTTTTGAAAGATCTATGCACTGTGAAGAGGAAACTGAATGTGAAAAAGAAAGCCTTTCTAGCCGAACAAGTAAGTGCTATTCTTCAGAATAATAATGCTTTGAAATATAAAGACCCTGGTTGTCCTACAATTTCTTGCTTTATTGGAGAGCATAAAATTGAAAGAGCCTTACTTGATCTTGGTGCTAGTGTGAATTTACTTCCATATTCAGTTTTTCAGAGTCTCAATCTAGGTGAGTTAAAACCAACTTCTATATCTCTTTTACTTGCCGATAGATCTGTAAAAGTGCCTAGAGGAATAATTGAAGATGTGTTAGTACAAGTCGATAAATTCATTTATCCTGTGGATTTTATTGTCTTGGACACAGAACCTGTTGAAGCATGTAATTCATTTCCTGTTATTTTAGGACGTCCGTTTCTTGCAACCTCTAACGCATTGATTAATTGTAGGAATGGACTGATGAAGCTATCATTTGGAAACATGACATTGGAGATGAATATTTTCAACATTTGCAAGCAACCTGGAGATGATAATGATTTACAAGAAGTAGATCATATTGATGAATTAGTTTATGATCAACTTGAATCTACTTTAAGTAAAAATGAATTGGATGAAACTGAAGATTTGCAAATGGTTTATTCTGAGGAAGAAATCACGAATGAAACAAGCACCGAAAATGTTGATGCGAATCTTTTGTCAACAGTGACAACAGATTCGACATCTGACATCACACCAATCGATGATTACTTTCCTAACAAATCCTTACTTTCTCTTAGTTCAATGCCTTGGTATGATAAAAATATTAATTTTCTTGCTTTAGGAGATTTGCTAGCTGATTGGAGTACCCAAGACAAAGAAAAGTTTTTGAACGAAGTGAAGAGCTTTTATTGTGATGACCCTAACTTATTCAAATATTGTCCTGATCAAATATTTCAAAGATTCATTCCCGACAATGAGGTAAGTAGTGTCATTAAACTTTGTCATTCTGAAGCATGTGGAAGTTATTTCTCGTCAAAAAAGACTGCTGCAAAAATCTTTCAAAATGGATTTTATTGGCCCACCATGTTCAAGGACACACATGCATTCTGCAAAACTTGTGAAAATTGTCAAAAAATTGACACTGGTCAAAAAGTTTTGTTTTATGATTCTCAACTCTATGCATTCCCTAAAGAGCTAAGATTAAGATGGACCAATCCTTATGGGGCCTGTGATATTGAGAATTCAATGAATGACAATGATTTTAAGGAAAATGGACATCGTTTGAAAGCTTACTTTGATAATTTTCCTAGTGAAAATGAATCAGCTGGTTTGAATGATCTTGTAGATAAAGGTTGATTATTTTGTTTTTCTCACATTGTTTTTGTGTTTCTTTTTGAGTGATTTTTGCTAGTTTCTCTCACCCCGGTCAAATGGCGGATAACGGTACTCCGTGACTTAAGTCGGTTCTTTCAGTTTCCCACAATAACTGATATTTGTGTATATATTTGTGCAATTCTTTGAATCTCTCTTCTAATTCTCATTTGAAAATGGACACTAATCTTGAAAAATTGAAAAAGTATTTTCCCGCTCTGCCTCAGAATGCGATTACAAAAATTTACCGTGCTAGATGTGCAAGATTGAGATTGTTAATGAATCATGGAATTCCTGAAGATATTCGTTGGTTGATTGAAGCAAAGGTCCGATTATCAGGTGAGTCCTCTAATTTCTTTATTTCACACATGCCTGGAACAGGTAAAAGCACTTTTGCAAAGAAACGTCGTGCAAAACGACTAGAAGTCTGTCATCGATGTGCTAGATGGACTTGTAATACACAATGTCGTTCTTTAGGAATGGTATCTATAAACCGTGAAGATAAAATACAATTCATTAAGGATGGCCTGAGTAAGGAGTCTTTAGATAATCTTCTATTGACTCTTGAGACGCATCCTAGTGGAGATGTGCATCGTGCAATTCATGATTTATGGCCACTATTTCATAAAGAACATGATCGACTTAGTCTTGGGAATCTGACTAAAAAAGACCCTGTTTGCCAGTTTTTAAGAAAACTGGATGGGAAGCCTATCCCCGACCCATAGAGGGCGTTTAAGCCGTTCTTGGACGTAAAACCAAGGGAAGATGTGAGCCACAATCACAACTACCTGTACATACACATGTTTTTTTTCAAAAGTAAATAAATAAATAAAAAGAGAGAGAGAGTGTGTGAGACTCTAGCTGGCCTACATATAGATGTTATGATTGCCTTTCTACTTTCTCATCTATAAAACCCTCTTTTCCTTCCTTTCATTTCTACTCAACCCATACATTTAACAAATACAGAAGTGTGTAGAAATGGCAAGTTCCTCAGGTCATCAAATAAGAAATATTTGTGTTTTCGGTGGATCTAGTCCTGGGAAAGAAAAGGAGTTTTTAGAATCAGCAAATCATCTTGGTTAGGTGCTAGCTGAGAGAAAGATTCATTTAGTGTATGGGGGAGGCAGTCTTGGGTTAATGGGAGGTGTGTCAATAGCTGCATTTTTAGGAGGTAGTCAAGTTTTGGGGGTTGTCCCTGAAGCTTTGGCACAAGGGGACATCATTGGAAAAACAATTGGAGAGGAACTTCAGGTCTCCACAATGTCGGCTCGAATGAATGCAATGTTTAACCATGCTGATGCTTTCATTGCTTTACCAGGTGGTCTAGGCACATTGGAAGAGATCTTTCATATTTCCTCTTGGGCTCAATTGCACATTCACCATAAACCCATAGGTTTGTTAAATGTTAATGGTTATTATGATAAGTTGTTGTCTTTTCTTGATCATGCTGTGGAACAGGAATTTCTAACATCTTCTGCACGACAAATCATAATCTCTGCTGCTACTGCTGAACAGTTGATTGACCAACTACAATCTTTCATTCCTGTGATTGATCCTTCCATGAGTCGCATAAATTGGTCATCTACGGGAAGCCGTAAAAAGCTTAGATTGGATTTGAGCCTTCATTTGTGAATTTTTGTGTCTTTTGGTTTTATTATTATGTTTTGTTATTTCTTATTTTTGTTTTAGTGTGTTTCAGGTTTTGTCAGTGTTCGTTATTTCAGGTGATATCTTTTATACTCTATCTTTCTACCTTAGAACATTGAGGACAATGTCTCGTTTTGGTTGGGGGGAGAGGGTAGTAGTTGATAAAAAAAAAAAATTGTTTTTCATTTCATAAAGCATGTGCATAATTGTTGTTACTAGGATGGCAGAGTAAAGGAGTTCTTTTGTTAAAGTGACTCTTGAGACGCATCTTAGTAACCATTCTTAACAAGGTCTATTATAATACTTCCTGAAATATTCAGGTTTACAAACTCTCGTATTGTTACCACTTAATTCTGCTCATATACTTATTTAACATGTATTCTTAAACCTTAATTTACACACACACACTTTAACATATGATTGTGGGTTGCATATTGGATTATTACATTATTTATGTTCTTTTGTTAAAGGTAACAACTAAGGGAAAGGGATTGTATATAATTAAAAAGAAAAAAAGAAAAACATGAAAAAAAAAGAAAAAGAAAAAGAAAAAAAAATGATGATAATAAAAATGTAGATAAGTTTGGTTTCGTAGCCTCCCTAACCTAAGCAATTAAGCCCGAAGGGGTGTTTTAACACTTAATACCCTAAAGTCAACTGACTTGGGAGCTATTGGCCCAACGCTTGTTACATGGGTTGAGGAGAAAAGCTTAAGGGAATCAAACATTGCACTATCTACATATCAGTATCTGCGACCCGAGTTACTAAGCTCGTAGGGGTGTCTTAACACCTAATGCCCTAAGACCAACTGGTCTGGGAGTCATTAGCTGAAAGCTCGTTACATGGGTTAAAGATGCATGATGTTTTTAAAGTATATGTATATAGAGTTAAAAAAAAAAAAGACAAAAATAGTAATCCCAACCCAAGGAAGTTAACCTTAAACATTAGAACAAAAATTTTGTTTTCATCCAAGAAAAACCCCATAATTATGTGTTGATAAATTGAGCACAAAAGAAAGGTTTATTAATATCTTGTTAAGAGGTATTGAGCAGATATATAAATTTAATGAGAGTTTGTTTATCTAGATAGATTAATGGAAGTTAAATGATGAATACCTTACTTTGTGGAATTTGCAAAAAAAAATTCTATTTTCACGCTTTGATTACTAGGGACTAGTAATAAGCTGGTTGGGGGGTGTGATTAGTATGTAAAAATGCATTTTTATCATGGTTTTATATCATCATTTTGCACTTAAAGTATCAATAACTCCTTAACTAAAGCATGCTTTATAATAATATATCTAATAATATAAGATACCTTTAATTTATGGTAAATGTTCATTTTAAATGCAGGCCTATCACATAAATGAAAGAATTGAAATTGAAAGGATAAAGAGATGGCCAAACTTAGAAAAGTGATGTCGGTGCAATCCAAACCAAAACACTGTTTGGTAATTGGGTCATATCTGGAGCTATAGATCTCACATTTAGGTCTACTTTATATGGATGGAAAGGTAGGACATAGGCCTGCAACTTTCATATGGAGCCCAAGATCTAAAAAGGCAATTTTCAAGTCCAAATTGTTGCAACAATAAAGAAGCCTGAATCTGTCCTCCAGCCCGAGCACTGTTCAACAACAAAAGAGCTCCTTTACTCTGCCATCCTAGTAACAACAATTATGCATATGCTTTATGAAATAGAAAACAATTTTTTTTTATCAACTGCTACCCTCTCCCCCCAACCAAAACGAGACATTGTCCTCAATGTTCTAAAGTAGAAAGATAGAGTATAGAAGATATCACCTGAAATAATGAACACTAACAAACCTGAAACACACTGAAACAACTATAATAAACAACAAAACACAATAATAAAACCAAAAGACACAAAGATTCACAAATTAAGACTCAAATCTAATTTAAGCTTTTTACGGCTTTCCTTAGATGACCAATTTATGAAACTCATGGAGGGATCAATCATAGGAATGAAAGATTGTAGTTGGTCAATCAATTGTTCAGCAGTAGCAGTAGAGATTATGATTTGTCATGTACAAGATGTTAGAAATTCCTGTTTGATTAGTACTTAAAAGTGCATTTTTATCATGGTTTTATATCATCATTTTGCACTTGAAGTATCAA
The DNA here is from genome assembly GCF_000495115.2 of Populus euphratica. NCBI lineage: Eukaryota > Viridiplantae > Streptophyta > Magnoliopsida > Malpighiales > Salicaceae > Populus > Populus euphratica. The sequence continues at coordinate 1,162 of NW_011502059.1, read as the reverse complement.
TAACTCCTTAACTAAAGCATGTTTTATAATAATATATCTAATAATACTTAATACCTTTAATTTATACTGGAGCTATAGATCTCAGATTTAGGTCTACTTTATATGGATGGAAAGGTAAGACCTACAACTTTCATATGGAGCCAAAGATCTAAAAAGGCCGTTTTCAAGTCCAAATTGTTGCAACAACAAAGAAGCCCGAATCTATCCTCCAGCCCAAACACTATTCAGTATTATGGCCATATCTGGTGTTCTAGAACTCGAAATGAGCTAAATGTTTTACACAAGAAAGCTAAGACAATTCCTACAACTTTTATGTTTTTAAGTGGCTCTAATTTTGATGTTATCAATGACGTGTTGGGCAGACAAGAGAAGATAAGGATTGTCACCAAGTCAAGAGTTGGTCACCCACTCATTAATTAGTCATCAAATCAATAGTTCCTAATTTTGGCCTATAAAAGGAGGCATTTGCCATGCATTTAGGCATCTTTGTGTCCAGATCAAGATCATGCTCTTGCTTTCTTTCTTGTAATGTTTATGCTTTGCTTTCATTAATATTAAGTTTATGCCTTTCATTTCCTTTCCTTTTCTTAATTAACTCTTATCTTATTTATGTTCTTATTTTGTTTATTTATTTTTCTTTCTTTCATTATGTCTAGCTAAGTTTATTATGTCAAGGTGAAAAGGTTACACTAATGGTGTAAGAATAAATATAGTGTGATCTTAATATGGACTTTAATGTTTGATACTAGCATGTTTTGTATTTGTTATCTTGTTCACTCTTTAATACTTTGCTTGTGAAATGACTAATCTTGATTTATGTTGTATAACACTTGGTACAACAAATGCTTGGCACTTTCATAGCCCATACTGTATGGTATAACCAACACCTGAGCTATGAAAGGAACTTGATTTGTTGTTAACATAAGTTATAATCATGAATGCTTGACGAGATTTACAAATATTAGCATTAATCGAATAAGATAACTAATGTAATCATGTTAACAATCTATAATCTGATTGGAACCTCCTTTGTGTGTGGTTTCCAATTGAATAATAAGAGTTTATACTATACTTGTTTGACATACCATTAGTGGATCCTCTAACCTTGACATTTGTTATTATCATTGATTAATTGTTACATTAATATTCCATCTTAAAGTTC
>NW_011502020.1:18464-27402 GCF_000495115.2 Populus euphratica | reverse complement strand
TTATTTTAATTTGAAAAATAAAAATTTACAGGTCAACTCATCTGATTAATTAACTTACATCGAGTTTTTTTTTTTTCTTCAACCCAACTCGATTTCAACCTTAAATAGGTTGGATCCTGGATTAATCAGCATGCCAAGTTTTTGAAATTATACTGAATTATAGCGTGTTTGATACTATATTTCAAAAATATTTTTAAAAAATTTAAATTGTTCTACTTTGAATTAATATATTTTTTATTTTTTAAATTATTTTTATGTGCTAATTTTAAAAATAATTTTTAAAAAAATAAACAAATATTATTAATATATTTTTATAAGTAAAAAACACTTTCAAACTAATAATAATTACACTCTTCCGCGTATTATAAACCTTGGAGTGTGGGTGGAGGGACCATCCTCTTATCCTTTTCTTTTTATTTCGTATTGTAGCTGTAAATATAGTTATAAAATTTATTCAATTTCTTGGCTCCATGCGGGTGATGGTTTGGATGAATCAATTTAGATTAGCCAAAAATAATATTATTAAATTAAGGAAAAAAAGTTTTAAAAGGAATGGTTTTAAAAGAAATAAAAATAAATGAATAAATCAATTTTTATCTATTTTAATATAAAATCTAACTCAGATTAGACCAGAAATCAATGCAAATTCGGGTCATTAAATTTGACATGCTGGATACAACCAAGCCTTTCTCTCTAAGTGAATACAGTTCATTGATTAATGACAACCTTACCGAGTTAAAGTGAGATTTTAATTATGGTGGTCCAAAGGTTTTGTTTCTTTTCTTTTTCCTTCCCTTGTGTGTGATTATTACAGGGACTCTTCGATGTGGGATCCACCTCGGTAATTACCTATTATCTCACAATGACGTGGTAAATGCACCGGTGGGGTCCTTGATGTACGAGAACTATTCCGTTGTTAAAATTACGTTTCGAACCATGTTTTATGAAAAATTAAATGTTTTTTATTAAAAATATTTTTTTATGTTTTTAGATTGATTATTTAAAATATATTAAAAAAATAAAAATATTATTTTACTATATTACGAGTAAAAATTCCTCGCATTTAAATCAATTAAAGCTCGTTGTACGCAAGCAAATTATACACAAGCAGTTCATGTTGCTCGTGGGGTTTGTTCTAGACAGACTATCTTACAAGTATTTTTTTTAATAAAAAAAGAAAAGAAAAAGGAAACGAAAAACATTGAATCTAATCTATGACAGCTTGTGAACGACAATCGAACGGATGCACGTTCAGAGGCAGTGCTGAAAACGACATTTACCTAAGATTGACCCTCGCAAGTACAGGATGGGAATCGCATGTTTACTCCATCACCACGGAGCAGCCTCGCGAGGAAAAACTGGCTGTTGAAGTTTTCAAGGAATTTCTTTGAATGGTTCAACCTATCTGGATGCCAATTTGGCAAGTGGAAGTCGACCTCTCCTTGGGGCTGTTTCAGGGTGGTCTCAGCTAGCCAGGAGGCTGCAGCAAATAGTGGGCACCACCTCCCCATCTCTGATCTCTACGCATGCTAGTATAATGGCCCATGAATTCTAGCTTTCCCTACCAAAGATACCATTTCATCACAGCTACAAGCTGTGTATATTCTCTCAGCTGCCTCGAAGACTTTGACCGGAGGGCAGCGAATAGTCATATCTTATTATCTAATTGTTCATAATTCATCTTCTTCGAGCAATGCATTTTACGTAAGGGATGCAATGGATGTGCCCCTCGGGCTTTCACTTCAGATCTCCCCTCAGACATTCAAATCAATTGATTTGATACCTCTCATCTCATGTTGTATAGTATTGTTTGTTATAGCAACAACCCCACTTGACTTGTAACATGAGGGTGTACTGTGTCTCATGCATAATAAAAAAAAAAAAAATTTATTTAAATCTATTATTAGTATAAGCATAATAAAAAAACTTAAATCATGATTTTATTTAATAGAATTAAAAATAATATACACGTGATCTAATTAATCTTAAGCAAAAGTTTAGTAGTATTAATTTAGCACTAATATACCATTGTGATATTTTCTGAATTCATGAATGTTTAAAATTTTTGTTCGAGTGGCATCATTTTTTATATTTATATAGGTAGAATTTTCTTCTTGCATTGAGATTGTTGATCACTCATCCTTCCATTTAATTTAAATAATAATTCTGTAAATGTTGATTTTATACACAAATTAAATTAGTATACTTTGAGTTTAATAGATTGTGAAAATATATAATCCGAGTGTAAATTATTATTTTTTTATATCATACCAGTTTCTCCTAAGTTCAATAAGATGATATATTTAATTTTTTTTATTTTTATAACTTAAATAAAAAAATGCATGATTTGTTGAATCTATTTCAATTTTAAAGTTATTGATTTGTTCACTAATTAAATTGAATTCAATTTAAAATTTATTTTTAATAAACTTAATATCTCTAGATTTCACAATTATATTAGAACTTAAATATAATATTCTATGTGTTTTTGAATGTTCAGCATAGCTAATAAAATTACTTTTTAGGATTGGAAATTCTAAAAAACAAAAAAAAAACAAGATAGCTCAAAACTCTAAAATGATTTAAATTTAGTTTTCTTTTCTTTTATAATTTATCTAGATAAATCTTTAATTTTTTTAAAATAATTATATTATATTTATGGCAAGTGATGAATAAAGCTTTCCCCTCACAAACTAGTACATAACTCGGAATTCACTAATATAAAGTTAATTATATTCTTTCTTTTTTTCCATCTAATCATTTTATTAAGGTGTTTTAGAGTACTAGTTTGATGTGTCATTTCATTTTCTTCACAACATAAATAAAAATCCATGAAAAAATACTCACCATCTCTATCACATTTTAGAATTTGAATTTTCTTTCCTTTTTAGTTTTCAACTTCTAATTTATAATTTTTAAACATTTAAAAAGTTAGGTTTTTATATTTCATTAGATAAACATTTAAATAGTTGTTAATAAAAGTTATAAAACATATATTTCCTCTCCTAGTTAATATGTTATCCAATTCATATATATCAAAATACACAAGTTCTAATAAATTTATACTTCTTTCAACTTTAGAAAAAATCTTTCTAGTTATCTTTGCTTGAATACAAATTTCATATATTCTTTTATCTTGAACTTTATAAGAAATTAAATCATGCTTTTTATATATATATATATATATATATTAATAATCTAAAACTAACATGTGTCAAACAATTATGTTATAAAAATAAATATAATTTAGTCATATAAATAGAAACATTAACTTTATTATTAATAATGAGTTTGAACATTTTATCAAATGAGTAGCCTTTTCATACAAATAATTTATTTTTTAATAAAATAATTTTATCAGATTCTAAGACAGCTTCAAAACCCTTTTTACAAAACAAAAAATATAAGATTTTTTTTTTATTTACAGTACATGTAAGACATTCATCAATAATAATTTATTTTAAAAAATAAAATTTAGTTCAACTCTTTCTTTTCTTATCATCTTTGCTATATTATAATTTTTTTTTAGAACTTTCTTGTCTATCTTTTATAACTTCATAATCTTTAAAATAATTTTTATTGTTTTATAAATTGATGGTTGCATCATAATTATACCACCATTTATTAGACATGATATTTGAAGCCATATAGAGCTCAGTAACCATACAAATATATGGATTTGAAATAATTGCAACCAACTCAATTTCATATTTAACTATATTTGTATTGTTGGAGTTCTAAACATTGCGAGAATCTTCTTACTTTTTTTTAAAAAAAAAAAAAAGAAATTGCACTTATATTTGTAGTGCTCTTTCTTGTCATAATTATAACAGATCTTTTTTTTTTTTAATTACTTGGATTGCCTAGATTTTTAAAACTCTTTGTTTCCTCAGAAAATTTCCTTTTGTTTATAGCATTTTTCTTTTAAACATTCTGAATTATTTCAATATAATTTATTTTTATTACAGATTCGGTGGTGAATTTATCTACAAGAATTATGGTTTTCTTTTCAATCTAAAGGTGTTTTTTAATCTTTGCAGAAGAAAAAACTTCTATAATATATAATAACTTCTTGCTGTAATCATTCCAACTAGAAATTTTTTTTGCAATTATTCCTTTCACTAATAATGCTTCAAGAACTTCCACTTTCAGGTCTTTAAATTTAGAAACAAGGACTTTTAACTTACGGACTTGGTCGATAATATAAACATTATCAATCATTAAGAGTTTAAAATATTTCATGATAAGAAATTTATTCATATTTTATTTTTATGTGTTGTATTTATACTCCAATAACTTCTAGATTTCCTATATAAACTATTTAGATGTAGAAATATCATACATATGATTTGATAAATTATAAAAAATGCATGGCGTAAACACAACATTTCATCTTCATCTCATTTCTTATGATTTGTCTTTAATTTATTATTATTTTTAATTAGAAATGCAAAAATTTCATATAGATTCTAATCAAGGATGTAGAAGATTTTAAACAGTTAACACAAACATCATCTTATCATTTTAATGAACAAATTTTTTTTCATCAAAACAATTCAGCTTCACAAACTCTTGATTCACCATGGTTTTGGACTCTATTATAGATTAATATTTTAAAATTTGTTAACTTTCTCGGATATAACAAAAAAATTTAAATACATAAAAATTATTATTTTTGAGGTATTAATTGCCCTCACTATATACACACACACACACACTTCTCTTTATCTTACCATGGAAGCTATTATAAGACATATTGTCTAGACGTACAGGATGTGCACTAGACGCGCACATGTAAAGGAGAAGCCATTGATACCAAACAATGAAAGTGAAGTCAGCAAGGAATGGCATGGCATGATGTTCATCACGCATGATGGACGAAATACTAGAGAGCACATGGTATGCCCACAAGAGCATACCAAAATGCTTCAAAGTTAACAGAACCACCACGTCAACGCTTTTTTTCCCCTTTTATTCTTGAAAAGTCGGCGTCTCTGCCAGAATATTTCCTCAAGATACTTTATTTAACTAGACTGCTTAATAATCATACTCGATCATCATGGCCTTTGATGGCGGAGTTAATGGCAGTAGTATTTTGTGATATCTGAAACCCTTTTCTCCTCCGGTAATACCAATTAAAAGTAGACAAAAAAACAGATGGAGGAGGAGGGAGGAGGAGGGAGGAGGGAGGAGGGAAAATAATTTTGAGGGCATGAATGGCGGGGGCTTGGGACTGAGGAGGGTACGCAGGAAATGTTCGCAAATTGTACGAGTAGGTTTATTCTATGGTAAACAACATAATTAAACTCAAGAAGGTTTGTTCGGATTTTATAGATAATTTGTATTCAAAATTACCCAAAAAAAAAAACACTAGATAGATAGCTGGATTTAAGGGATGTGAAACTCAAACCCTTTATATTTATTCTATGGTAAATATAAATTAATTTTTTTAAAAATATTTTAATATATTTATAAATGAAAATCACTACATCCCTCGACAAGTCACAAAGAGAAAGTGTCCAGATCATGTCATAATCGTTGCTGATTTGCTGTGTAGATGATAAATATTTGGACACGGAATTCAAGCGGCTTGTTGGGTCCAAACTGTATGTAGTTCTGTATTCAAAGTGTACAAGGAAGAAACATGATGGGCTCTAGAATGCAGTACAAGGAAGACACCACACCCCCCCCCCTTTTTTCTCCCTCTATGTAGGACAGGTTGGAAAATTTAAAGAAATGATAAATTAATATTGCACCAACTACTCTTTAAAAAAATTCCAGATGTTGTGATTCAGAACAATATTATATAAAGTTTGTTTGTAGTGTGACAATGATTGTGTTTTAAATAATCTTTTATGTTAATATATATATATATATGATAATTTTTTATTTTAAAAAATTATTTTTAATATCAATACAATGAATGAAATGATTTCAAAATACTAAAAAATATATTAATTTAAAATAAATAAAAAATAAAAAAATTTCAATATTTTTTTAACATTTATATTAATTAAATGTTATAGTTTTAAATCATGATGTTGATGTAAAAGAATATTTAATATCTCATAACATGTTAAGTTTAAAAAATACAACACATTAAATTTTTGTGTTTTTAACCTATGATATTGATTAAATATTATATTTTGAAGCATAATAATTATCTTATCACATTTAAAAATAATAACATTTAATAAAAGATATTTTAAAATGCAATAAAATAAAATTGTGTTATTTTATCAAAAACAAATTAAATAATATTATTATATTAAGACAGACGAGTTATACACTTTTTATTACATCTACATAACTATTTTTTAATTTTTTGATGTGGAATAAATATATATAACTTATATCCATATTGATTGTTTTTTGAGTTTTTTATATGGGATAAATATAATATACTTTATTTTTTTATATATTTTTCATTCATATAAATTATTTCTTAACTTTTTAATATAAAATAATTGTATCAAAGGAAAACACTTTTCTAAAAATTAAGTTAATTTTTTTAACTAAAAAGTATTTTTTGTTAATCAAAAAATATTTTTTATTGATTAACTTTTCTAATTGTCAATAAACATAAAAAAAATTTAAAAATTATTTTTTAAAAATTATTTTTTGAAAAACAAATATGATTTTCGTATTTATGTTTTTATAGATTACATCTATATACATTATTTAAAAGAAAATTATTTATTTTTTAAAGTTAATGCGTGTAGATATGTGTAATAATCCATAACCTGACTTTTTATTCAGATGAGCCCCCGACTAGGCTTAATAATTATGGCCACTGGCAAGTGATTGTACGAGAATGTCGGGGAAATCCTATTTCACTTATTCAATAAGCTCAACAGAGTGCAAGGCATCACCCATTACCTCCAAACACTAAATGATATGGCCTTGTTAATGATGCTTCCTTATTCACATTAAAAACACCTCCTCCTTCACTTTTTTTTTCACTTTGATTTTTATTTTGTTTTTTGGCTTTTTTCATTGCTTTTTTTTTTATCTTATTTTATCCTTAACATTTAATAGATTTTCAATAATCTTTATAATTTTTTTATAAAATTATCATAATCTCAAAAATATCTTAATATATAATTAGTTTTGCGGGTGTGTAGTTTTATTATCGTATAATTAAATAAAAATAACTTTAAAAAATATAAAGTTATCAAACTAAATTGAGTTCATCATTTGAATTACATATTTGAAATGATTAAGAATTAGTCTTTATAATTATTGTTTTTTGTTTTATGGGAGGCTACCGTGGTTTCAAACAAACATCCTGGTATAGAGTTAATGTTTAATTTTGCAAGAGTTTATTTTTTTATCATAAAATTAAGTAGAAAGTACTTTAAAAAAAATAAAGTTATTAAATCCAATGAAGTTATTAATCTAGATCACAACTTTGACCAGATAAATTGTGAAGTTAAGACGATCTAGTATATTGCAATCTCAATATTTATTTTAAAAAAATAATCCAAAAACTTTTTTAAAGTCAAACCACTTTTTTACTAGTTGTCCAGATTACCTTTAAACTCATCAAATTAATGTGGTCATATCTATACAACTCCTACATCGTTTATTTTAAAACTCAACTAGGTAAAGTGTTAGACTAAAAGCTTTTAAGGTTGACCTGCTAAACTGAGTTTAATAATTATTATAAAGAATTTCATATGATTTGGACTTTTTTTTTCACAATTTAAAATTATTTTGTTGACCTACAATGAAGCAGCTCTCCATTTGATCCATATACTTACACTTAATTTACAACTTTTATTTAAAGATAATGTTGGTCATATTTACCTCAAATTTATACATGTTGCATGATTTTCTGGCATACAAATTCCTACCTTGCTTTCATAAGCAATGCATTCATCATATTCAAACTAATTCCATCCAACAAAAGCATACACAGAGAAAAGATATACAACTTCTAAAAGTTCATGAAAGCTCCAAGAAATAGTAGAGTTCACAGCACTAAAAAATTAGTTATTTCTTAAAAGTTTAAGTCTGGAGAAAATGAGTACAACATTTAATATTTTTTATGTTACTTAGTACTCATGATCTGGTATATTATATAATTGAATTCATGAATTAATATTTTTTTATGTATATAATTAATAAAAACCTTATAGAATGTGAATGTTTCACTGTAATACTAAATAGTGAAATTATTGTTTAATTCGTGGATGGAAAAAATAAGTTTTATTATTAGGGGTAATTTGGTATTTTTTTTAATGGTCTATTGACCATTAAAAGATTATTAGAGTGTATTGTCTTTTAAAAAAAAATTTTAAACAATAAAATAACTTTTTTACTTCCAAAATCAATAAAATTTAAAATGGTTAATCAAGAGCTTTTTTATTTTTTTAATTCTTAAAATGCAGTAAAACGACGCCTTTATTCTTAGAAAAAGATAAAAACCAAGGTATGAATATAAAAGGAACTTTTATCTTTTCACATTTTTTTTTTAAATTTTTTTTCTAACTTTTAGAAAGTATTTTAGTATTTTTTATGTTAGGGAATTGATATTTTATTCAAAAAAGTCGCTGACATGTACTCATTACATGCTAGTAAGTGGGTGGCAACCGCACTATTTGAGTGATAGGTGAGATTCAACCGAGTGATTGAATATGTTTTTTCATCATATTGCTGGAAGTATCACTATATCCTCTTTCTTCTAATGTTGTGTGTAATGGTAAATGATGGGTGATTTGTCACTGGTGTCTTTTTTGTATTTTTTCCTTCTATTTAACAAAGTATATGTTTGTCCTGTTTGTTTTTTATTTGAATTTTAGTTTATATTCTTTTTATTTTTTTATTTTTGTTAATGACCCTTTTATAAAAGTTTTGCCTCCAATTAATATTTTTTGGTTGTTCTCTAATTTATTTTTTATTTTAATTTTCACCCCATTGTTATAATTATATATAT